>NC_092805.1:93456787-93756787 GCF_040954645.1 Diabrotica undecimpunctata | reverse complement strand
GATCGAAAATATCTACCAAAACAACACAATAAAAGTAAAAGTAGTAGAAGAACTAACTGACCCTAGTGAAGCTGTCAATGGGTGTAATACAGGGGTATTCCCTGAGTCCTCTATTGTTCAACCTGATTTATCGATGAAATAATGAACAAAGTAAGAACTAAAAAAGGATGGGAACAAATGGGAGAAAAACAACTTTAAATAATCTGCTATGCAGATGTCGCAATAGTACTCTCTCAAAGTTAAGTTGATTTACAACGTATGATGCACCAATTTAATATATCCGCCAGAAAATTTAACATGTTAATTTCCCCAAAAAGACAAAATGCATGGTTACAATAGCAAATTGACTAAGATGTAAATTGGAGCGATGACGTCAAATAATAGAACAAGTGTTGGAGAATAAATATCTAGGCACCACATTATCTAGATACGGAAAGCTCGAAACCGAAATGGAAGATCAAGTGAATAGAGTAGACAGAGCCGCAGGCTGCCTAAATGAAACAATATGAAGAATTAAACATATCGGGAAAGAAACGAAAGGCAGAATTTACAAAACAGTCATCAGACCAATAATGGCATACGCGGCAGAAACAACACCTGACACAAAAAGGACAAAAATGATGAAACAGCAGAGCTGAAAACACTTAGAAAAATTGATGGTAAGACACTATGGGACAGAGTTAGATGTACAGATATATGACGTAGAAGCAAGGTGGAGAACATCACAAACTGGGTAAGAAATAAAAGAGTAGAATGAAACGATCATTTACGCCAAATGACAACAAACACTGTAGTAAAGACGGCAAGACACGGTTTCCCAATACGAAGACGATCAGTATCAAGATCACAAAAACGATGGAATGACAACTTACTGGAGGCATATTGAAAAACAGACAGAGTCATGTCTATATAAAAAGAAGAAAGAAAAGAGAAGAAGAACAAAACACAAAACCTTTTAATTTCCATGTACTATTTTCAACTTTATCTTGAGACAGAAGATTTTATTTTTCTCGATAATGAAAAAGACCCTACACAAAGAGCCGAGATAACTGATATTCCAAAAAAAAAAAAGATTCAGTGTTTTCAGCAGTCTTAGGTTTCTAGCGAAACATTTAGGCGTCGAATGTCGCTGTGGACCGAGCGCCGGCGACTGGCTTACCACTGAAGGTTTTTTCTAGAATACCATTTACCAGCTGTCTGTGAACATCTATAGGGTCAGATTTTTAATCTGACAGGAAGAAGAACAAACTGAAACTTATTTTATTTAATTTTACGAATTTTGACAAAATAAAAAGAAAGTGCCTTAAATAAGGTATAAATTTCCAATTATCAAACATAATAAATCACAAAACTTTTCCATGTATTATGTCCAACGTAAGAACGTGATGACGCAACAAATAAAAGCAAATATATACATCAAAGATTTAAGGTAAAAGTAGAGTTGCAAAATTAACAAACAAAAAAAAGAAATTCAGTTATATAGAAGACTTAGTTATATAGAGGAAATAGTTTAGTCAAAATTTCTTGATTTCTTGAAACTTTTTGCTAGAATACCATTTACCAGCTATCTGTGAGTATATATAGGGGCAGAGTTTTAATCTAGGATGAAAGACAAATTAAAACTTGTTTTGTAATGCCTAAAATAAGGTAATACAAAATCAGAGAAGTAAGTAATAAGCAACGAAAACGATATGCAATAACTCTTAAATCACTTCATCAAAATTAACAAGTACTTTAAAATAATAATTTCTAATAATCATAATGGAATACAAAACCTTTTAATTTCTCTATATTATTGTATTCAATGTGACAACGTAATTAAAACACAACGAATGACACTAGAAAATATATATCAAAAATATAAGGTAAAAGTAGATCTAACAAGGAAAGACATTCTAATATTACAAGCATTACATTCGATATATTTAAAATGACTTCTTTATCGTTTTTGTTATGTGTTGAATGTTGCTATGTACCGATCACTGCTGCTGATTCCAGAATAAGTACTATTTATCAAAGCCGTACGCGAAAATGTATTTAGGTAGACTTTGGCAAAGGAAGAAAAGTTAAACCTTATTATAGGGAATATATTAACAGTAAATAATCCGTAAAAAGAAGGATATGCAATAGAAAGATGGACAATAATAAAAATCTTTTGTAAATACGTATTTCCGACTCATTGGTCGTCATCGATACGGTGTAGCCAACTTATAATAACTGAGACAAGTTAATAAAAAGGGTGAATGATTAAGTATAGATTTTTAAAGAATAAAAAAGGCTTATAATGCCAAAACTTATTCAAAAAGGATTTATAAAATTTATTAAAAAAATGCTAGGCAACCGCAAATACGTATTTACTAATATTATGCAGATTTTTTGGAGTTGCTTTTCGGCTAGGTCTTCATTATTTATGTTCATTGGTCCTTTTTAACTAAACTGTGAAATAATTTTTTCCGTTGCTGTACAAGTTTTGCAAGTGCTGTACAAGTGTTAACTCCACAATGAATAAGGACCCTTATCCTACAATAAATGGAACCTATCTATAAAGTTTTAAGATTAGAGGATATTGTTTGAAAAAAAAAAAAATGTGTAAAAATACGAGTGAGAACGAAGAAGAAGAAGACATGACGATACCAAAATTAATAGGGTTCTTTCATACACCAAATATTCGAACCTATATGATAAGTTTAAAGAAAGATTTAAAAATACGTGAGAAGATGAAGGAAAAGAAGTCAAGTCGATCCCCAAATCAAAAGATCATTCTTACACCTTGGAAAACTTATGTGCCAGGTTTTAGAACTCCAGAAGTTTGCTTTTCACAAAATTAATAGGCCTTAGAAAATTAAGAAGAAAAAAAACCATGTTAAACCAAAATTAACAAAAAGACAAAAAGAGAGAAGAAATTGAAGCCAAATTTGCTAGGGGAGTATTCATTTGACTCTCGACCTGTAAACATCGATACGAATTAGGCGAAAGTTTATAGTGGTAATTAAAAACGGGATCCGGCCGGGTTTTTACCGGCATTATCGTGTATCAAGTGGATACTATTTATAAACTATTTAAAAATTAAAATATACAATTTTAACAATTAAAATGAGTGCTCCACCAGATTTATCGGTGAGTGTTCCTTTTTATACTGCTACTGTTAATGGTCAAATAATAAATACTTAATATCAGCAACAGCAAATTCAACCAGAAAGCCCAAATGTCCTTTTTCCACAAAATTTACAAAGAAATTCAGCACAAATTTTAAACAACCCACCAACAACAATATATTATGTTACTAACCAAATACTATCACAATCTTCCTTAAACTGTCAATACAATCCTAAAATAAATCCCACATTATCTACACCTCAAAATAAAGCTTATGATTCGATTGAGATGACACGTACATTACAAAGTAAAGAATCTTTAGGGAAAATCAACGATATTGAGTCATCAGACATCCACGAATGGCAAACTATACAACATAGTAACAAAAAACGCAAAATTAATCCTCCGACACCAACAGAAAACGAAGACACGGTAGTAACCAGCAATAAATTTCAGATTCTACAAAATGAAAATAAAAACAACAACACTAACAGTACAGAAAATATCAACGAAACTCCAGCAACCTCTAAACCCCCACCAATTTTTATATATGGTATTACTGAATACAATAAAATAGAGACATTCTATTGTACAGCATTAAAAAACAACACAATAAAAATAAATTCCCGGGACTCAGAAACATACCGAAAACTGGTAAGACATTTAAACAGCAAAAAAATTGTGCATCATACGTACCAAGTGAAAGAGGATAGAGCATACAGGGTTGTAATTCGTAATCTACATCATACAGTGCCCCTTAATATAATAAAAAGTAAAATAGAAAAACATGGGCATTTAGTACGCAATATTGTAAATATAAAAGTCAGGAGTAAGTAAGGACCCTCTAATGATGTTCTACGTCGATATAGAACCTAATCGAAATAATAAAAATATATATGAAATTCAATTTATAACCAACGCGAAAATAGTTATTGAGCCACCGTATAAAAAGAATAATATTATCCAGTGTACCAAATGCCAATTGTTTGGACACTCTAAGACATACTGTAATAGACCTTATCACTGTGTCAAATGTGGAGGCAACCATATGTCAGCCGATTGTAAAAAACCTAGGGACACACCTGCCATATGTGCTCTCTGCAATGGAGTGCACACCGCAAATTACAAAGGATGCATGGTATATAAAGAGTTAATTAGCAGTAGAAACAGAGCAAGAGGAGTACCATCGCACACTCCAGCGAACAATCAACTGCAATATAACAGAAATACAGTACAGAATAATCCGAACTCAATCAAAATCAGGCGACTTACACACAAGCAACGGGTGGAACAAATGTAAATAATGTCCATAAAAATACGAACTCATACAACCAAAATCATGCAACTTACGCTTAAATAACAAGTGAAACACATGTAAGTAATATAAACAGTGACATTGGAGAGATGATGAAGAGTTTCCTTAACGAATTCAAAGCTATGTTTTCACAACTAATAAATCAAAATAGCGTGATCTTAAACATGCTTTCCACAGTAATAAATAAATTCAGTAATGAAACTTAAGTCACTACGAATTGCACAATGGAATGCCAATGGCCTAGGCAACTATAACACAGAAGTTACTAACTTTCTTAAACATAACAAAATTGATGTTCTACTCATATCGGAACCCCATTTCACTGACAGAACGATGTTCAAGATCCCTTATTATTCTATTTACAACACCATCATCCTGATGGAACAGCACACGGTGGCGCTACTATGAAAAAATACAAGCTGCAGTAATCTGTATCAGTTCTCAACCATGGTCTTTTGATATTGCGGTAATGTACAGCCCTCCAAGGCATAATATCACCACAGCAGAATATGAAGACTTCTTCAAACATCTATCAAACAAATTCGTAATTGGAGGTGACTGGAATGCCAAGCATACAGACTGGAGGTCGAGACTATGTACGACAAAGGGAAAAAATCTCCAACAAGCCATAGCTAACACAAACAGCTCTTACTTATCTACAGGGCAACCCACCTACTGGCCATCAGATCCAAACAAAATCCCAGATCTACTCGACTTCTTTATCCTCCATAGCATGGCCTTAAATTATTTTGAAATACAAGCATCCTGTTATCTGTCCACCGACCATACTTCCATAATTCTCACACTATCTACGCAAATTATAAAACGTCCGAATATCCCTAAGTTGACAACATCAAAGACCAACTGGAATGTATTCAAGTCTTATATAAATGAAAATTTAAATTTAAATATAAGATTAAAGCAACCAGACTATATCGATAATGCTGTGCTTCTTCTCACCCAAACTATACATGCAGCCGCTGAAATAGCTACACCCCCTCAGAATGACAAAGAACCAAGTGACACCAACATACCCGTATATATAAAACGTCTTGTTGCACAAAAAACAAGAGCCAGGCGCATATGGCAAAGAAGTCGCAATCCTATAGATCAAAATGAATACAATAGATTAACACGGCAACTTAAAACTGCTCTACAAGACGCGAGGAATGATACATTTGAACTATTCATTAACAGCCTGTCAAAAGAAGACCACAGCATCTGGAAAGCAACGAAATCATTCAAGAGACCTATACAGCACATACCCCCTATAAAGATAGCCGGTGGAAGCTGGGGAAAAACTGAACAAGAATAGGCATCAATCTTTGCTGAACATCTCTCACACGTTTTTGGTGCACCTGAACTTAATAACAATAATAACGAAGAACAAGTTAAAAACTTCTTAGACACTCCATGCCCAATGATGCTACCAATCAAATGCTTTACTCCTAATAATGTGAAAGAACAAATTTCTAGATGCAATAACTACAAAGCACCAGGCTTCGACATGATCACTGGGCTAATATTAAAAAAATTACCGAGAAAAGCAATTGTCCTACTAACAATGATATATAATAGTATCATAAGATTAGCCTACTACCCGATTAATTGGAAGTTCGCACAAATAATTATGATTAATAAACCAAATAAACCACCAAATATTACTACTTCATATAGACCAATCAGCTTACTTCCAATAATGTCAAAAATCTTAGAAAGACTTCTGCTCCAAAAATTCTCAGAAGACATCGAAATTAATTCAGTGATCCCAACACACCAGTTTGGTTTCCGCGAAGCCCATTCAACTCTACAACAGTGTCATAGGATTGTTAAAAACATTAATATATGCCTCGAAGAGAAAAAAATTTGCACTGCTGCCTTCCTGGATATAGAACAAGCCTTCGACCGTGTTTGGCATGACGGTCTCCTGTATAAACTTAAGTCATCCTTTCCCACTCCTTACTATCTACTCTTAAAATCATACCTCACAGAACGTCACTTTCAAGTCAGATTCCTTACAGAAACCTCTTATTACTATCCCATAAAATCCGCTGTCCCTCAAGGAAGTGTCCTGGGTACCCTCCTGTACCTCATATACACTGCTGATATCCCAACAACAAATACGACCACAGTAGTCATGTTCGCAGATGACACCGCCATAATATCCATCGATGATGACCCCCAAGTAGCATCAGGAAACCTTCAAATACACACGAACCTACTACAAGACTGGATGAATAGATGAAAAATCAAAGTTAACCATACTAAGTCTAATCAAATTACATTCACCAACAGGAACATCATATATCCGAGAATCAGACTGAACAACATATTACTACCAGTAAAAACTGAAGGGAATGGGAACCTGGGAATGACACTTGATCAAAAGCTCACTTGAAAAGCACACATCTTGGCAAAACAAAAATTCAAATCAACATGAAAATACGTCAAATGAATTGGCTAATAGACCGAAAATCACAGTTATCTACAGATAATAAACTTCTCTTGTATAAGTGCATAATAAAGCCTATAGGGACATATGGAGTGCAACTATGGGGCTGTGCAAAGCCTTCTAATACCAAAATCATTCAGAGGATCCAATCCAAAATACTCAGAATGATTTTCAACGCGCCGTGGTACGTTAGTAATAAAACACTGCATGATGACTCTGGTATACCGTTCGTTGAAGACGAAATCAGCAGACTAACAAGAAATTATTTAGAACATCTGCCAGCCCACCCCAACGAGGAAGCAAGACAACTACACCTACAACCAGAAGTCAGACGAAGATTGAAGAGACAGTGGCCAACAGACTTTATTCACTAATTTTGATTTTAATTTTAATTTTCATTTCAATTTTAATTTCAAATTATAATCCTACATTGATTTTATTTGTTAGTGTTAGTATTGGGAGTGTTATCAGTGGATAATTTCTCCTCTCATGTATTTGCAATACTCACATTTACTAATAGCTTGTAATAGCAGATTTTAAATTTGCAAATTTAATAAAAAAAATGCTTACACCAATAGAAACGCACGTACTAAGTTTTAAGTAACTAGGATTTTCGTACAAAACATCAAAACAATCTGAGAAGAAGAAGAAAATTAAACAGTTTATTTATAATACATTATTTATATTACACTACAATAATCTAACTAACTTTCTTTTCAATATTTAGTTTAATACACAAACTGACCTACAAACTATATAATATTAAAAGTTTTTAAAATCTCACCTGAAAATAAAATTCTGAAAAAATCTCCACTGGAATTCCTTACCTGCCAGCGAACGACCACTAACTGAGGGGCTCCTGGAAGGTGCGCTGTTATATTCCTTATTTACATGCTTGATTTTTACCGCTTGGTTCTGGTTCGGTATTGGATTTTTCTGTGAAAGGATATGGGTAATGGAGGTGATTAGAATGGACATATAGGCAGAGAAGAAGCGGGAATAGAAATGGTTCATGAAGGTTTGGGGATGGGAATAAGAAATGATAAACGAAATAGTGTGATTGACTTATTGGCATGGAATTTGGCTGTCATTAACGTTCTTTATCACGTTCTTTATGAAGACTGAAGACCAATATGTTACCTATAGTGGCGGAGGAGGGAAAGTGAGATAGATTTTGTGCTGTGTAGAGGAAGTCAGATAAAAGACGTTACCAACTGTAAAGACATAAGGGTGAGTGTGTAGCTAGTCAACATCGAGTGTTGATAGTGAATGCGGAGATAAAGGTAAGGCGGACAGGAAAGGAAGTAGGATACCAGAAAGTAAAGTGGTGGAAGTTAAAAGATAAGAATTGAAACTATAAGAGTGGAGTGCTGGAAGAGTTTGACGAAAATAGTAAATGACTGATAAGAAGCCAACGGTAAAGTTGTGGTGCGAGAGGAAGAGAAAGTACTAGATTAAATATCTGGTAAAGGGCCTCCTAAAGACAAATAAACATGGTGGTGAATAGTGCAACAGAAGGTTAGAGAGAAGAAAGAAGCTAGAAAGAGGTATCACAGATCTAAAAGAAAGAAAGATAAGGATATATACAGGTAGCAAAGCTCGCTATAGCTACTACTAAGGAAAGATAGTCTGCACAGCTGTATGAAGAGTTTGAGACACCCGAGGGAATTGCTAAAACAAGGGATGAAGTTATCAAAGGACTTTACCCTCGTGAGGCAGATTAGGAGTATCGATGGAAGAGTGTTAAGAACCGTTGTTGAAATAAAGCAAATCCGGTATGAGTACTTTAAAAAGTTGGTAAATGAAGAACACTAGAGAAGAGACGGAGGATGCGGGTTCCCAAATGTGAATATAATACCACGGATAGCAAGACATGAAGTTGTTGAGGGGTTAAATAGGATGAAAAATGGTAAGGCAGTACGACCTGATGAAATACTTGTGGAGGTTTGAAAGGCTCTTGGAGAGGAAGGGGTTGATATGTTGTAGCAAATGATGAGTAGGATATAGAAAGAAAAAAGAATGCCCAATGCATAGTGAGAGGGTGTGATGTTATCACTGTATAAAGATAAAGGAAACATTTAGGACTGTAAGAACTATAGAGGGATAAAGTTAATGTCGCATACAATGAAAATCTGGAAGAACACTGTAAAGTTAAGGTTAAGGAGAGAGAGATCAATAGGAGAAGAACAGTTTGGGTTTGTTCCAGGAAGGAGGACAACGGATGCCTTGTTTGCTTTGAGACAGTTCATAGAGAAATACGGCGAGAAGAAAAAAGAGCTATATTTGGTATTTATAGATCTTGGAAAGGCGTACCATTCAGTTCTTAGACAAGAACTATGGAGATGTATGGGAGGCGACGGTTGACCATTTTTTCTAACAGTTTGCATGCAGTACATGTTAAAGCAATTGGCCTATAAGACTCAGGATCTGTTTTGGGACATTTTGGTTTTAATATTGTTATTATAATAGAATCTCTCCACGCTGTTGGAAATTTCTGTTCTATCCAAATAATATTAAATATGTTAAGGAGATGATTGTGTACATTCTCAGATAAATGCTTAAGAAAAACCATTGGGATATTATCTGGACCCTCACTAGTCTCTTTAAATGAGTTTAATGCATTTTTGTATTCATTTATATTAAATTTGGAGTTCAATCTATGCCATCTACAAACGGTGTAATTACGTTGCATTATTCATTCTGTTTAAAGTTGATAAAATTATTATTATAATTGCTTGTATTAGATCTATGATTATTCTATTATCTTTCTTTAGTTGAGTGATTTTGTTATAAGCCGGTATTCCTGATATTTTTTTCGCGTTCTTTCACATTTCAGACATAGAGGTCCTACTGTTTATACTGGACACAAATTGAGCAAACGAATTTCTTTTTGAAGTTTTTATTGTTAACTGAACTTTAGCTTTAAATTTTTGAAATTATATTTCATTGTTTTATGTCTTTTGTATTTGTTAAAGGCTTTTTTGGAAGCTTCGATTGATGTCTTACATTGTTCATTGCACCAAGGAACTAGTTTATGTTTTGTAACAAGTGCAGTTTTTTAATGGTTACCTCGACTGCATCTAAGATGATGATGAAGAAGGTTTCAATGTCTGTGTCAATATTGTTAAATATTTTACAGTTTGTGACATGTTTTTCTATGATATCTTCAATGTGTAGTCTTATTTGTCCTATGTCATTAATGCAGAGAAGTTATTATCCGCTATCGTTAAGTTCAAGGGCGTTGATTCGCCTCTTTGTATATTGAATCTTGTAGGGCGTCCATTAAGTCCTCTTTTGTCATCATATGTAGAACCCCAACTACTGTTGTAAGCATTAAAATCACCTGTTAAAATACGCGGAGAAGGTATTTGTCTCACGAAGGTAAAAAGCTCCTGTTTATTAATTAATTGTCCTCTGGCTAAGTAAATCGTGCAAATATTTATTTTTGTGGTCCCTTCTAAAGAGATAGCTACAGCTTCTAAATGTGTTTGTAGGGGTAACCTACTTGCGGTTAATTTGTTATTTTCAAGAATTGTCACTCCACCGCTTGCTATTCTTTGGATTACGCTATTTATTGAAAAACTTTGATAATTATGTAAACACGATTCTTGGTTGCTCTTAAGATTCATTTCTTGAAGACAAATAATATCTGATAGATACTCTGATTGTAGAATTTTTAACATCGGTAAGTTATTATAGTATCGGTTTGTATTCCACTGAATAATTGAAATAAACGATGCTATTTTTACTTTTTAGTTGTAAAAAAGTTTTAATTTTATTAAGACTCTGGGTCTGTGTCAAGTAAAAGGTCATTTTCGTTGTCGGTAGAACAGAGTTCGTCATTTAGGTGTTTTGTGATTTTTTTCTAAGCTTGATACAATTGATTTTAAGAGATCTATCTGTTATGTGAGCACATAAGTTACTATTCATTGCTAGTAATCCAGTAAAATCATGTGTATAATTACTAATAGTGGTAATAATATTTGGAGAACCTGGTGCGTTTTCTAACAGATCTATAAATTGGTCGTGATTAAGAATATATGGCGGTAAATGTTCATTTATTATTATCTATTATTGCACATTATCTATTGTTGCATTATCTATTGTTGCACAATCAAAAACTTTTGTTGCCGAAATGGAGAAAAATCTTAAGTGTATAAAAATACACCACGAATCATTTTAAGCCAGACTTCGGAAAAACTCAGGTGTGCTTTTTAAATTTTCGTAACAGAGACGCTTTCACAAAACTTAAAATTCGATAGTGGAACTTTGGAATTTTTATTAATACCTTGGAGATAGTTTATATCGCACGCTGTCATTTACAGAATATTGTTAAAAACTAAAAGGCAAACTTAGGACCAGAAATAATATTTTCCGCAAGCTGCTCAGCAAAAAATGGAGCGCACATCCTTCCACCCTTAAAACGTAGACGCTTGCACTCTTTGTTTTTGCTGCCGAGTGTACCTCGCCAGTATGGGTGATACCAACACACACTTGACACATAGATATAGTTATACACAAATGAGACCAGAACATAACTAATAAAAAAGCTATATACAAAATCTCATAGAACAATAAATAAAAGCAGTTGTTATTAATCGGATTCTCACATTAAACGTATAAAGCCATACTCATGTTTATAAAATACATTACGAAATATCCGAAAACAAAAAACATTTAATTCGGCAATAAAATAAAAAAATTATGATAAAAAATTAAATTTTTAAAAACACAGAAAATTTTCAATGCAAGTGAAAATTCCATTAAATAATAAGCCCAAGTGCTTTTGTATCTATATACCTTTTTATAAAGAAGTACATGTCTACCAACAGCAGGTGTAGTTAGTAGGATACAATATCTGTTACACACTGTAATGCGTATCAATGACAACAAAAAGAAGGAGTCCAAATAAAACGCTTAAACTATGTGTTGAAATGTAGGTATCGGAGGTATTGTTTTTTTTGGTGGTAAGACAAACCAATAAAATCGTGACGAATAGGCCACAGCTGATCTAAAAAGCCAGCCAGCTCTGCCAATAAATCCTACCTCATAAGTGCTACGAAGAGTTAAGTCGCGTAATCCCCGGCAATAAATAATTAATAAAATTATAAAGTATCGGAATAATGGAAGACAAGCGAACTAATTCTACTATTCAAAAAAGGAGATAAAAGACAGCCAGAAAACTGCAGAGGTATAAACTTATTAAATACTACCCTAAAACTGACGATTAAAATTTTACAATAACTAATGAATCATAGGATAAGTTTAGCAGATAATCAACAGAGTTTTCGTAGTGAAAGATAGTTCCTCTAAATATTATAAAAATTATCGAAAACAGCTACCAAAACAAAAAAAGGAAAGTCAGAAGAAGAGGGACAACTTACAGAGGCTCTAGAAATAGGCAGCGGAATAAGACAGGTGGAGTCATTGAGGTCTATGCTCTTTAATTTAATCATGGATGAAATCAACAAAAGCGTTAATAAAGGAAGGGGAAACAGAATGGGAAACAAAAAATAAAAATATTCTGTTACGAGGCGACCCAATATTGTTAGCTCAAGATGAAATTATTCTGCAAAGACTGGTTCACAGATTTAACATAAGAGTAAAAGAATTTAATATGACAATCTCATCTCAGAAACTTAAGCAATAGTAATCAGCAAAGAACCAACCAGATGTAAAATGTAAATTGATGGCATCAGTATTAAACAAATAATAGAAATAAAATACCTTGGAATTACACTGTCCAGCTATGGAGACCTAGACAGAAGTGAAATATCAAGTACAAAAAGCAAACAGACTGGCAGGATGCCTTAATACCAGCGAAATAGACACATTAACACTGAGATGAAGTCAAGAATTTATAAAGCCAGTGTAGGACCAATAATCACATATGCCTCAGAGACAAGACCCGACAAAGCCAAAACACAAAGGATACTGGAAACGGTCGAGATGAGAGTACTCAGAAAAATAACAGGAAATACGCTGAGAGACCGAAAGACAAGTGAAGACATTAAAAGAAAATGTAACATACAGTGTTTAAATGAATGGACACAAAATAGAAAAAAGAATGGAACAATCAAATAAGCAGAACGGATGTCGTCAAAATACCAAGTCACCAATCGGCAGAAGAAGTATCGGACGACCGCGCAAAAGATGGAGTGACAACCTTCCTTAGAGGTATTAAGACGCCAGTAAACAAACAGAAAAGGAAGAAGATCTTACTCTTTAAGATCTAAATACATAAAAATGTATCTAGATTTTCTACACTATGTAAGTGTACTCTTTCAATATGTTCGATTTTCACAAACAGGTCGATGTTTTGAATGTTCCTTTCACTAATAACTATAAATTTAGTTTTCTTGCTGTGGATCTTTAGTTTAAATTGGTTGCCTGTATTATTTACTATATTCAGTATCATCTGTAAATCTTTTATGCATCGGCCAGTAGTATCATTTGCATTTCGAAAAATTACTTATTGATGCGCCATTAATCTGGATGCCTCTGGCACAAATTTATTGTGTTTTTCTAGTGCCTATAGTAATATTTGCCTCATGTAAAGGTTGAAAACAGCCATCTTCTGATATAAACCATGTCTATTACGTCATAAAACAAACATAGATGTGGAGGTTTGTCTTAATGGGCAGGCCAAGTGAAAGAAAACCGCAATAAAAATCCCCGAATTTCAAATGTCTGAACAGCATAAGCCGAAGAATGAAGCGTTCGAGAATACGAGAAGGGTTCCGTAACTAGGTCGTTAGGGGGATTATCCTAGACAATATTCTAGGGTACCAAAAAGAAAAAAGTGAAAATTTCAACTTTTTGAGTGCTAAAAATAGACATGGCTAACTACCATTGATGTGCGCCGATTAAGCCACCTTATAGTTACTAAAATACACATATAAATATACATGGAAGGTGCCACAATAAAACTTGTAGAGCGAGCATAAATTCCTCATACTGATGACTTTACGGCGTACCTTTCCGGAAGTCAGGATTACTATACGGAAAAAATTGTAGACCTAATAGAGGCTCAAAACTCTAGCCTCCATGCCTTCGCGTGGAGAATACTGAATAAGTCTACGAGTGAAGCTGTGGAAATTCTAACCCTTTCGGTGGACAAACAATCCACCGAAAGGCTAAAATCAACAATAGTGACAGAAAACAGGCCACAACAAGCGGGTCTCAAAAACCCGCTACAATGTTTAAGGAACCGTGGCTTATTGCTACGACGGCATGGGCAAAAAGTGCTTTAGATGAATCCAGGAGATCAGATAAGGAAAGGTTAAAAATTCCCAAATCAACATACAAAAATAATCCAAAGGCTGAAGTGTCTGCAGATAAACCTTGAACATTTAAAAGAAGCTACCAGTGTATTTAGAAAAAGGTTTACTGAAGACAATCTAGCCGTAGGTCTTCTACATAAGCCTTGGATTAATGGAGTAATAATACAAGGACTCAACATATAATCAGGTAGGTTACGCTATAGTACCAATACTGAAGATCCAAGAGCAGCGTTACTGTTCTCACATAATATTAAATTTATTTTTATTCCAGAATTCACCACAACACATTTGGTAACCGCAATAGTAGAAATTCCAAGAGGAGTAGGCAAAAAGCAAATTGATAGTGCCTCAGCCTTAAGAGGTGACTCTTAAGACCATCCACCTCCAGAGAAAGTACAAAGACTCATGGGATCATGTAAGAGAAGGAACAGACAATAAATTCTTAGCTACGTTGCAAATTAACACCACACAGTATAATGTAGCACAGGAATCAATAGCATAGATGAGTACCTCCTAGACTATATATCTGCCAACAATTTGTATATCGCAAACAGGGGTAGCAAACTCACTTTTATAAACGCAATTAGGAAAGAGGTTCTTGATATAACCCACTAGTTCGATTATAGCCAATAAAATATACAATTGGTATGTCTTAAATGAAGCCTCAATGTCGGATCATCCACACATAAGGTTCGACTTAGGTGCATCTGAGGAGGGGCTTGAGGAAACTTGAGTCCCAAAAATAGACCAATTGGAACACTTATCGAAAGCTAGATAGAGCCTCACAGCAACTTCAAAATGCCATAATAAAGGCATGGAATCAAGTTGTCTATTTAAATATAAAACAACTACTAGTGATATTTCCTTGTGTAACAAAAAGTTAACTAAACTTAGGATAAAGGTCAGACAACTCTTCAATAGAGTAAAACGTACAGGTAGCTAGGACTCCTATAGAAGTTCGCTTACTGAATACAACAAAGAACTCAGAAAATCAAACAAGAACTCTTAACGGAAACTGTGCGAAGGGATAACAGAATTAGCCCCTGCACAACGACTCCAAAAGATTCTTCCAGATCACACAAATAAAATCGGACTAATCTAGAAGTCGAATGGTGACTACACTGATACCATAACGAAAACTATTCACTCATTTTTCCGGCTCTTAAAAAATACTAGAAGATGAACCGCAAGATATTCAGATGGCAGAGGCTCCAAGGGGCCTCAACAGATCCAGCAGGCAACTAACGAAAAAAATCTTAATAAAGAACAAAATCGAATGGGTCGTTAAAAGTTTCAAACCTTTTATATCCCTGAAATTACCTGCTTTACTTCAAAAAGGCTTCATGTAAATACAGTCGCAACTGCAGCGGCTTTGCATAGCAAGCCTTGTGTTAGGTTACGTGCCAAAAACTTAAAGGGGCGCAAAGGTGGTATTTATACCAAAGACGGGAAAATGTAATATGGACAAACTGAAATCTTTTTGCACCTTATGCCTCACCTGCTTTCTCCTAAAAAAAATAAAGAAACTAGTAGACTGCTACATATGAAGCAAAACTCTAACGAGACAATCGCTTTACAAATATCAATTTGCCTACCAGACAGGCAAATTCACTATAAATACTCTGAACTCTCTAGTCGGAAGTATTGAAAAGACGCATTCGATAATACCTCATTTGAATCCATAAAAAGAAACACCAGTAAAGAGGAGCAGTGAAGCCTTAGTAATACAATGGATTCATTGAATCATCACTGCTAGTATTGGGGAGAATCTGTGACTGTGACAGCAGTAAAGGGATGCCCTTGGTGTACTACCACCCCTGCTTCGGTCTATGGTCAGGAATGACCTCCTTACTAACTTGCATGGTTCTGGTTTTACAACCCAAGGTTACGCAGATAACCTAGTTATTACAATGAGGTACAAACATGATCAGATTATATCTAGTCTCATGCAAACTGCTCTTAACGAAATTAACGAAGATGGGCCTAAATATCAACCCAATCAAAACCCATCACCCCATCATTACGGCCTTTGACACAATTAACAAGAGACGTAAATGCAATTTACAGGCTCCACTTATAAATGAAATTCAACGAAATAAAATATATGGGGGTAAGCCTAGATCAAAAAGTCACCTGGAATAATCTGGAATATTAAAAAAATCTTAAAACTGCGACAGACACAAATAACAAAAACCTGGAGTTCTAGTTACCATGCCAGCCAAATTCCACTTGAAAACACCGTTTGAGGTGGTCATAAAAACCACCAAATGGGTAAAGACGTTGAACCGACACTGGAAGACACTTCACTCTTATGGTATACGGATGTATCTAAGATAGATAAAAGGGCAGGAGTGGGAGTTACTGGGCCCAATTTCAGGCTATCCAAATCTCATGGAAACGCCCCAACTATTTTTAAGGCAGAAATGCATGCTATAGACATTTATAACTAAGAATGTCTTAACTGAGACACTCATAGAGCAAAAGTATTTATTTTTTCAGACAGCCAAGCTACCTTAAAGGTTCTAAAGTCATTCACTTATGAGTCAAAGTTGGTTTGGTAGTGTAAATAATTACAAAGAAGCTGGCGGAAAGCAACAAAGTAACTTTGATATGGATGCCAGGTCACAAGGAATTGCAGGAAATGAGGAAGCTAACAGCCTCGCAAAAAGTAGCTAATACCCTAGTCCAAGGTTTAGAACTCTTCTGTGGACTACAGAAAAGCCACATAATAGAGGAACTCCGGACCTGGAAACTCAATCAACTAGTTACATTATGGACGATAATCCATAAATAATTTTTTTAATGTAAATTTCCCAAGTCTGCAACTGTTCTTCTTTATCTACAATAAGTTTGTTTCATCAGTCAATAGGTTTAGAATTCCTGTTCGCATATTTAACTTTATTTTTTTGCTCAGATATGTAAGGTTTTGGAGAATTTGATTCTCTATTCGTACTTCCTTTTTGTTTTTTATCAACACTCCCTTATTTCTAATTGGGAATTTCATAGATACTATTTCTTTTGGATAGATCAATTAATGTAGTGTTTTAAGAAAAAATTTGAACCTTATTGTTCTATAATATTTATTACGACCAGAATTTTTTAATATACAAAGCTTAACCTAAATAAATAAATACAATTAATATAGTTTAACCGTAAGATACAGTATATCCCATGTTCCGCATTAACGTCTCCTTTATAGCTGGCTGCAATTCCTTCTGCATGTACGATGTTAAAAGGGACCTGATTCCTAAAAAAAAGAAGGTAATGGATTTATTATCCACTTAAAATGACTTATACAATTTAAATAATCTTATTTTAAACTTATTAAATAGTTTAGTGATAGATTTATCTATTTTGTATTTATGTATTTTATTTTTTATTTTATTTAGCTTAGGCTTACATTAGAAGTAAGTTATACATTTAGAGAGTTGTGTATATAAATAGACTAAATATAGTTTAAAACAAATATTAAAAATATTCATAGTAACAATACTAAAAATTCTACAAACAAACGTCAAGGTTACAAATATATTTAAATAACTCTTCGGCCGCAACTAAAAAAATATGATGGATTGCCTCTATGAGGATCCAATAGGATTTAATACGATATTTTTCGCCGAAGTTGTAGTTTGGGAAGGGTATTTTTTCCCTATATAAGTATCTTTGGAATAAATGAAATGACATGGTGCGACGGACTAATATGCTAATATGCTAAAGCCTTGATTTGTAATAAATATTGTGGTTTTAAGCACGCATAACAAAAATCGAACACAATCAGACTATATAGGGACTAGAGAATTCTCTGTGGGTAGGCAAGAATGCATAAGGAGGAGGACTCAAACTAGTCTGGCCTAGGATCAGTTATTCTCAGGAAATTTTAGGAATAATAAATAATGTGTGCGCCATACAAGATATATATTTTCGCGAATAAATTACGGATGAGAATATCTCGAATTCCATGCTCAACCAAATGGATAGGAAACAACTAAACTACCACAACTCGTAAACTATTCGTAATCACTTAATATATCTTTTAACGAATAACCCAAATAGTTTGGTAAGGCTCATTACTTCTTTCTTTTCCAATAATCTGCACATATGACCAAGATAAAATCCAGATTACTCTTAATAATAACCTCTCTCTCTATATATATGCAGTGGCACACCCAGGGGGGGGTTTTGGGGTTTAACCCCCCCCAGGACCCTATTCCGACACTGTTACTAACACATTTTAAGGACTCAAATTTAACGACTCAAAATGGAGGTAACATCATAAAAAAAAATTCGGTGACCAACCAAAACCCCCCCTCCCTTCCAGAGGCAAATTCTAGGTGTGCTACTGTATATATGGCCAACTAGTCAGTGGTCTGCACAGCTCGAACGCCGACGAAAGACTAGCGAAAAATGAGAAAATACTGTAACAACGACCCTAACCTGCCAATACTCATAACTAAATATGTTTATTAGTGAAAGCTTAAACAGGCGCAATAGCTATGCAACTATTGATACAGAGCCCATAATATAGACCTTTAATATAATTTAAGACCTAATCCTTTTAATATGTAACAATGCCTAGGCCCTGGCAAATAATTACAGATGATTAAATCCTACTGGCTCTACTCTTTAACCTGTATTCAGAGGAAATATTTAAGTCTATGCAAATGTGGTAAGCTTGGCCCGTCGTTCGTCAGACGTAATTACCTGAAAGAAGCGAGAACTCGTGTTATCCAGATCACCGGTTGGCCGATTTCAGTTACAGTTGCTTCTGGATGAATGTCGTGTTTCACCTTACCACTAAAATATATCCTAGTACAGACCTCAACGTTAGTAGAGCTGGAAATTCATATTCGTTGGATCAGAAATACTAGCACTTTTTAGAGCGCGTACTCTGATTCGGCGAATAGTGATTGCTGATTGTACAGGGTGTGCCTGATTGGAAGTGTGTGCCATATTCGAGCTTTAGTTTCTACATTGGAACTCTTGAGTTGCACACCAGTACAGTTACTATCCTTTCAGGTTTTCGAACTTTTATAAGACCATACACCCTTCCAGTTTCCTGGGAGCTTAGGTTTTAGAATTAGCGTAGATCTAAGCGATGGGTAAGTTATTTTCTTTCTACTCATTCAGCTAATTCAAGACCATCAAATGAGATGGTCATCTGCTTCTGTGGTACAAACTTCGCAATGCAAGCCGGTATGGACACTCACATACGAAGGCTACGCTGCTGAGGATATAGACAAGATGATGACAACGTCTGCGGCATATGTGAGCGTACATTCAAGTCTAGCTTGGGTGTGCATCAACACATGCGCCACACTCATCCTGAGCTCGAGCGGAAGTACGAGAATTCCGGTAAGCTGAAGATATTTACCGATGAGGATGTTATTCAAATAGGACAGAAGAAATTTCGGTACGAAGGCCGATTTATCCTTCAGTATTTGATGAAAGTATTTCTGGACAATACGAAGGAACAAATTCGGCGTGCTCGGGTGAAGCCGGAATATAAGAAATTCTGTGAGTGCTGGGAAGCGAAAGAAGACAACTATAGCAAACAAGTCTAAAGTTTCAAGGAACGCCTTAGCTTTTCATAACAGGCGTCGTGAAAGGGCCGGAAAATACCGTTTGATCCAAACTCGATACCATACCGATAGATCCGCGGTGGCTCGTTTGATCACAGATAACAAGCCTCTCTGAGGTAGCGATGTGCACCCCGACATTAAGACGATGAAAAGTGAATATCGGGCGATCTTTTCATCAAGATCGCCAACAGACGATAAACCGATTCCTGATCAGAAAGAACCGCTACTAATCAACAACGCTGTAAGAGAAGCGGAAATCCTTGATGCCTTAAAACTATGAAGTCTAAAGCAACTGGTCCTAATTTTATTAAGATCTAGGAACAGCGTAAAGTACCCGTTAAGAAATTGGTTCTTGTCTATAATACCATCCTATAGTTTGGTGTTACTCTTAAGGTGTTAAAGAATTGCAGGATCACTTTGATACCAAGGGATAGCGATCCACTAGAGGAAGCTAACTGGCGCCGTATAACCATTTCTTCTATTGTGATAAGGGTGCTCCATCGTATACTTAGAAAGAGGCTTGCGCTGCTTGATTACTACGAGGACCAGAGAGGATTTAGAGAGGCAGATAGCGTTTTGCTGAATAATCTGACGCTATAAACGGTCATCAAAGAGAGGAGAAGAGGCCTTCGTCCATACAACATCATTTCGATATATCTACAAAAAACTTCCGACGCGGTCTCTCAGTGATCAATTGAACGGGCCATGAGTCGCTCCGTGTTCGATTTTGTAGAGGCGTTAAACAGAAAGACTCCTTATCGACCTACATTTTCAATATGATGGTCGATGGGTTGATATGCAAGCTCGAGGAAGACAGGCTTGGCCTTTCTATTGCAGATGGCATGAAGATATCTCAGTTTTAGGTTACGCTGACGATTGAATCCTGCTGTCGGAATCGGTCAAAGATGATACCAGACAGCTTCAGACAGCCACCAAATTCTACGAGAAGAGAGGAGTGTTGATAAACGCTGGTAAGAGTGCAGCTATTACGGTTAATGTTAACCGTGGTAATAAGCACTCTTACTGTGTAACGCCTTTTTTCCTTTTTTTTGTCGGCAATGACAGGATTGGGTAGTTGAAACCAAGTGAGCTGGTTAGATACCTAGGTCGAAGGTATAATGCACTCGGAAGGACCAAGGCAAGCTTCACCGAGCCACAAGCCCATCTCGATCAAATTCAACTAGCGGGGCTGAAACCAGTGCAAAAACAGCTTATCCTGAAGACTTACCTACTACCGAGATATGTTGACAAGCTCCAGAGAACTCCACAAACGAATTCACCGACATGAAGATTCTATGAGGTAGAATGTAAAACCTCTGTACTCTCAAAATTCCTCACCCTCCCAAAAAAACGTGCCCTAAAAAACTCGCAAAGCACATTATCTAGAAGCATATGAATTAAAAGAATGTTACAAATAATTCTGTGGGAATTATTGATTTTAATAGATTGTATATTTTGTTGTTATAAACTTTGGTTTGATTAGAAATTATTTAAATGCAAGTTAACGATAAATAAAATACGTCTGTTTTATCTGTTTTAGCTGTTTCTTGCACTTTAGTCTCTTTCTTGCACTGATATAATAACGAAATATAACATTGAGTTAATACGAAACATGATAAATTGAACGAATTTTGTACAATTTAAATTAACTTTTCACATTTCTAAAAGACTGAAAAAATATCTTACATCGATTGTATATTAAAATCCTTAATTTAATTTTCGTTAATATTTACCTTTCAGAAAAATATCTTCCATCTCTTTGGAAAGTCCTTCATCTGGCTCATCATCTATATCGTCTCCAAATTGTCGTTTATGCTCTCGAAGTCTTGGTTCGCATCCATAAGCATATACCGATATAAAACCAGGCTCTACGAAATGGGAGTTGGTTCTTACATTAAACTGTCCCTTTTCTCTTCTTATTGGCTCTGTATGGAATCTGAAAATTAGATAAAAATATTTGAATCAGCCCTTCTTTATTATTTAATATGTTTGTGTAAAGGTAACATAACATGATCAGTGCGGATATTTTAAAATTAAGATATGACATGGCTCATAGCATAAATTAAATTTGAAATCAGTTGTACCAACTATTCTTTCAAGATTTTTCTCTAACTTAAAACATTTTTGCATGTTGGAAAAAATTTGGCTTAAAACAATGTTAGAATTTATTCTTTTTTTTTCTACAGTTTTACAATTTTGTACTCTTAAAACTCGTAAGACGTGTTCCACCAGGTCCTTAAATCGTGCTCTGAAAATATTTCTTTATATTTCTCTATAAATATAACTCTAAATTGAAATATTTATTACACATAATAAGAAATAAAACCAAGTTTAAATTATTAAAATGCATTCTACGAGGAAAAGTTTATGGCGAGAGAGATGTCGGCAGAAGACAAATATCCTGGCTAAAGAACTTAAAAAGTTAGTTTACTACATCTACCAGGGGACTATTTAGAGCAGCAACAAATAAAATTATCATTGCGAGAATTATTGTCAACATTCAATATGAAAAACAAAGAATTGTATGGGAAAAATAACTTCATGCTTTTAAACTTTAAACAGTTTAAATTATCAAAAATCTCACTTTATGTAATTCTATTTATTTTGTACTTACCCTATTCCAGCTTTTCGTAACCTTAATATCATATTACAAGAATCTTCGGGTAGAGGAGCTATAGGTTCTCTTTGTAGTTCACCTTCGTTAAACAAATTAACTTTGCCCATTATTGTGAGATCATTAAACAAGAGTCTTGTCTCCAGACTAGAATTTCTCGGGTTGAATCTACAACGTTCAACCCTTACCTAAAGAAAAAAAGATTTCATATAACTACATTATAGACTAGATACGTATATTTTAGTAAAAAAAAATAATTAGATAAATGGATAATAAAAAGTATTTTTCCAGTTAAATGCTATGTTTACCATTACTGGCACATTCAGTGTGACAGAGTGTGTCAAATTTTATATGTTTATAGTTTTACCTAGGCGCATCCCTATTGGCCAACAATGACATAATAATTTAGTTCTGACATAAGAATATATATATATCTTCTGACAGTTGAACTAACAATGACAAGTGTCATTATTCTTTGTTTTTAGAATAATAATAATGTGTCCTGTTGGACCTTCTCGAAAGCCTTTTCAAAATCAATAAAGCATGTGTAGATATCCTGGTTCATATCTAGATTTCTTTTCATGAGTACATTTAATCCGAATAGAGCCTGTCTAGTGCCCATGCCGTTTCTAAAGCCCAGTTGGTCTTCACTAATTTCACCATCTAACTTTTTATAAATCCTATTATGGATTATCCTCAGGAATCCTATTATGCATTATTATCGTACAGATCTTTCAAAATGTCTACTATTTCGTGTACATATTGTTTCAATTTTATTCTGTATTTTTTGTTTTTCAGTTAATCTAGTACATATTTAGTATTTATCAAGCGTTTTCATTTCTCTATCTATTCATACAATACCCTTTAGTCTTCTAAAAAATCTTATTTTTCTAGGTTGGATTCTGGAGAAGAGACATCTCTCTGGGTCATTACCCAGATTTCACATTACCCGTTAACATAATCAACAAAGGGAGCTGTTTTGGTCGAAAGGAAAGATCGTCGTGTGTAAATTAAAAGGTCAGTTAATAATTTTTTGTGAAAGAAATTTTTTATATGTTTCAAATGAAAGACTCTATACAATCAGAAGATCAAAAATTATCGCTATTTTAAAATACAATAAATTTTATAAAAGTTTAAAAAAAATTAATTAAAGTTTTCTGATTCGCATTGCAAATATCATAAAGTCTTTTTTAACGTCAAAGGATAATTATAAATATTGCTTAATAAATTTAAAAAGTTTCTTTTTACAATATTCAGAATTTTATTTTTTTTGAGTAAAAAAACATATATACAAAGATTCCAATATTTCAAAACTTGCATATTAATTCTTTTGATAATAAAAGATATTTGTATTTGTTTATTTATGTTATTTCTATTTATTTTATTTTCCTATTTTATCCCGATAAGGAACAACTAAGAGATACTGAAAGCCACGAGAAAAGATAAGTATAACCTAAGCTGATTTATTTTTTTTGTATAATAAAATGGCACCCTGAGATTGTTTTTGCGACAGTTGGATAATTAATTAAATAATTAATTAAAGTAGTTAAATAAATAAAAATTGAATACAAAAGTAAGAAAAAGCAGATCAGAAATATATATATATATATATATATATATATATATATATATATATATATATATATACACATTTATATTTCATATTTAATTTATATCACTTATTTCTCATATCAGATCTTGTTTTTCAGAAAATAAAACTCCTTAAACAATAGAAAATGTCTCTTATCAAAAAGTAGTTTGTACTATTACGGGCATAATTATTAATCCTTAATAGTTATTAAACTTAAAAATTTTTATTTATATTTACTTTGGTATTTAAATATTTCGATTAGAAAATTAATTTAAAGTTTTTAAGTTAAATGAAAATAATTTTCCTCATCACGTAAAAGGTTAATACATAATTAAAATCCTTACCCAACCTCCAGAGGGCGGCAACTTTATCTTCATGTTCGTTACGTACATATCCAACGGAGCAGTTCTCAATTGCTGATGAAGAGAGTAACCATTAAGAGGAAGAGTTTTCTGTCTTGAGATTTGGCGTCTTCGCACATGATCGAGAGCAGTTTCGAGTCTTTCTGAACATCGAAAGTTGTACCTATCTCTTTCTTCTTGGTAAATGTTATTTACATTCGAACCCTCTTCTACATAAGGATAGGCGTCATTGGAATATTTATCATTTGGACGCGATGGTTTCTCTGCTGCAAATTAAAATTTGCTTTTTAATAAAAGTAGCGAAAGATATGGGTAAAAAGAGATTAACACTGTAAAAATATGAAAAAATGGAATGAAATAAATAGAATGAGTTTTAAAGCTGAAATAGAAAATAATTAACTAATAAAGAAGAGAATATTTATTAATAGAGAAAAAAGGGAGCTTAATTATACAATATACTTTTATAAATAATATTCACAGTATTGTAAAATACATTCAATACTTTGTCAATAACTTATTGTTAATGGAATTATCAGAGTTACCCAAGCTGCCAGAATCGGCTTACACACTTCCCCCTCCTCATTCCTTGAGCACTTCTCAGGGCGTGGAGTCACTCTGAACATCGTTAGCTTGGTGCCTCCATTGACTGCGATCCTGTGACAGAAAGGCTTCATGTAGGGATTTTCCGATCAAAGTTTTTATTAGTCTGCTCATCTTGTTGGAGATCTTTCTCCTGGTCTTCGGCATTCTACGTTTGCTTCTACTACCAATAGTTTCATGGCCACCGATTTTCTGGCTATGTGGTCAAAGTAATCTAGGTATGCTCGATTAATTTTTTTAATAGCCTCTCTTTTACCCACATTTTGAAAGCTTTGATCTTACTTCTACCTATTTCTTTAAGAGTCAGTATTTTAGCTGCGTAGTAGTTATGGGAAAAATAAGAGCATTGGCCAACCTTAGCTTAGTCTTTCTTGTTATTGTTTGGTCTTTCCATATTTTAATTAATTTAGTTGTTGCGGTTTGGGCCACTGCTAGTCTATGCTGGATTTCTGAGTTTACAGCTCATCCAAATAATAACAAGAAATAATATGAACATCTTCTCCGAACACTGCAATCATAACACCAGATGAAAGAATTGCGGGAAATAATTATTAACATGGTAACAAATCTACAGGTATCATTAAAAACATTAAATAAGGTAGAGAATGCTCTAAAATAATTCACAAAAAATATATAAAAAAGTGCCTGGTGCACTGCCTCGAAAAATCTATAACATTGTCTCAACAACATGTAACTTTGGCTGAACAAATAAAAGTAAGGGCTCAAATGGGGATTAAAATGAATAAAAAAAAAACAAATTTTTAGTCTGCAGCCGTAAAGTACATCCAAATGCAAAATTCAAAATAAATGCGATACAGGTGCAAACGATAAAAAAGTTGCATAACTGGAAACTATCATAACAGACCAAATAGGCCTGACAAAATAAAGCGAAACTAATTAAGAATTCAATTTTCATATAGTAGAAAACCGTGAAGCCTTTGCCATTGTAATTACCAATGTCGAATAATTCTGATATATTACAAAAACAAGAAGAATACTAATGTATTAATATCATGATTATCATCGAGTGAGTCTACACTATTCGGCGTTTCTTGCTTCCTAGCCTCTACATTTTCTTATCTCTACAATTTTTTTTGGAAGGTTTTTGGTTTTATGCTCTGTCTATGTTTATGTCACTTACCACTGTTTTGTTCCAATTATACCTCCTTGTTCTCTTTCGACGACTTGCTCCCACTTCCATACTTTTAAAGGCCATCTATTGGCCGTATCATTTTAGTCATTTTGCTCTATGCTATCTATTATATCTACATCAACCACATATCTTGCTTTTATTTTTTCATTACTGACTTTGTCCAGCTGATTTAATCGGCAACTTCAACGACAAAAATCCATTTCGAGTACTTTTATTTTGTTTTCGATTTTTTTTGGCAATCTACCACACCTCTAATGCGTATGTCGCAAGGCATACGGATAAAAGTATAAAACTGCTTAGTCACACTATGGAAATATGGAGAAAATATTTGATAGACGGATGTGAAGAAACCCAAATATCCGATAATCAGTTTGGCTTTGTGCAAGGTAGATCAACAGCATTATGCAATTTTTATTATAAGACAGCTAATAGAGCAATATAGTAATAAAGAAACAAACACTTATATGGTATTCATTTATCTGGAGAAAGCATATGATAGATTTCCCCGAGAGATTCTGTGGTGGGCACTTGATAAGAAAGGAATCATCGGTGAATATGTAAAGATTGTGAGACATATATGATGGAGTAACAACTGGTATTAGGACAGGTGTGGAAGAGATTGCCAAATTTTATGTGAAAGTATTATTGCACCAAGGCTTGGTGCTTAGTCCTTATTTGTTCTCATTAGTTTTAGATAAAATAACAGCAAAACTTCAATGTAACATTCCGTATAGCTTAATGTATGCTGATGATGTAGTCTTAGTAGGAAATAGTGAAAGCGACTTACAAAAAACTGTAACAGTGAAGACAATCTCTTAAAAATTTAGTATTACAAAAACACAGTATTTGGAATATTTTTTATTTAAAGATGAATTTACTACAAATAAAACGATATCTTTAAATGATAAAATAATTGTGAAAAGTAATAGTCTTAAGTTCCTATGATAGGTATTACAGAGTAATGAGGAAATAGATGGAGATGCATGCAGTAGAATTAGGGTTGAATGGATTAAGTGAAAGGAAGCGAGTGGTGTGTTGTGTAACAGAAAAATTATAATTAAACTGAAGAAAATTTTTTATAAAATAGCTATAAAGCCAGCTTTGATATATGAAACTGAATGTTGGGCAGTTAAAAAGAAAGAGGAAGAACGTATGCATATAGCAGAAAGCGTTTTTAAAACTTCATTAAAGGATTAGGATTGGGCAATACCGCGTCATGATATCCATTATTTTGACACCTGAAATTTCCGAGAGATGGATGTACCGATTTAACCACAACTTGTAATCTTACTGTACAAATTTCTTAGTTTTTATATAATTGTAACTGTTGCTTTGTCTTTTCATTGTTGTCTAGAGCCTAGAAAGTAATATACTTACTATAATTATTAATTAATTATTATAATTATACTAACAATATAGGCTTAAGCCTAGTGTATTAGTATAGTCGAAATTTTTGATATCGAAAGTGTTAAAAATATTAATTGAATCGCAAGTCACGAGTGCAGGTCATGAATGCTGTAATAAAGTCTCTGTATATATAAATAAAAATAGCATTAAATTTACATTAACACTGTTATAAAAACTTTTTAGATGCTTCTGTATACCATTTTGAAACTAACGTGAGTGAATTAGAAATAGAGAAACTGTGTGAAAAAAGTGAAAAAATTGATGTAGTAATCCTAACAATTAAACATTGTTCAGTTATAAACAAAAGATAAACGTATACACCTTACGAGTGACTGTCTATGCTAATTTTCTTTAATTGTCTTCTGAAGAATGAAATGATTATCTTAAATAATTTGACCTAGGTACTAATCAAATACTTAGTTTTAGCGTTTTTGCACTATGATTATTATTAGTTGTTCTCACTTTTGTTTGTCACGATATAATTATTACGTACTTTACTGATTTAAATACTATGTATACAAATTGGTTAATTATCTTTTTAAGAAAGAATATCTGGGTTTTGCTGTAGTATGTTACTTTCGATACATTAAAATACAAATATGAAAATTTAAAAAAAAATTAAAATCAAAACAAATTTTATTATTTGAATATCCAATTATGGGGACAACAATCACTATCAATATAAATAGTAACTGTTTTTCTTACTACTGTACCAGACTTGTTGCTCGCAATTGACTACCTAAGTTTTGACGTTGTTTGGACTTCAAATTACACGAAGATTAGAGCAAAATTGTCTGAACGGCAACATTGTAACAGTGAGAATAAATTGTTCTTTCAAGTTGACAAACACGTTTTTCATTCTGTCAAGGTTTTAATTAATTTATTCAAGTTTATTCAATAAGAAGTTCATAACCAGCGCAAATATACAGTCCAACCTTCATGCTTTATTTTAATCCCTTCATGGTTTGGTCCTTCGAGCTGGATTTGGTTATTAACCTTTAACTACCCGCGCTCCAAAATCTCACGCAGCTACTCGCGTGGTGTATTCTATACACCATATTTATTAATATCAGATTCAATACATACGAATTATTTATATTAATGTATATGGATAAAAAACATGATTCCTTAACTTTTATGTATTTTTAATGATATAAATAAAAAATACTTTTTTTTTAAAGACAAAATCTTAACAAAGAAATAACTCAAGAAAACAAGTAAATTCTTAAAATGAAAACTTCACATGTGTCACTGTTAGTTTGTATTATTCACTGCTTGCTTCCCCATTTTTTCAACAATCGCATGTAACAACTGTTGTCATATGTTGTTTGCAAACTGACTTATTGCAACTTCCGCAGATAATTGTTGTGACTCGATTGTTTTTCCTACCGCAAATGAAAAACCGCGCTCTGATCTTTGCAGGTGGTTCCTCATTGTCCTCTGTTGCTTTTTTATATTTCGCCAGAAAACCTTTTATATCAGTGATTGAATACTGGCGCGTTCAGAGAGGTATGGCTTCATCAAACCTAAGGAAAGCACTTTCAAAAATTCCCGTCTATGCTTATAAGCTGCATTGACATGAGATTTTATCAACAGTATCAACTCCACCTTTGGTTGCGTTATATTGTAAGATGATTTCAGGTTTACTCGACACTGGATCTATATATCCATCCTCGTGCATCGTTGAGATCAATACAATTTGTTTTCGGTACATAAGAAATCAATGTTACATTTTTTTGGAATTAAAATAACGAAGATTTAACAGGTCTATTTTTATGAGGTAAAAACTCTTGCGGTATTTCCCGTTTATTTTTTTTTATGGTCCCAATCATGGTAGTTTTCTCTTCCAATAATTCCTTCGCTAGCGGATAACTTGAATACCAGTTATCACATGTCAAGTTCCGATTAGTACCTTTTACTTCGTTCAACAAACGGTGCACAATTGCACTAGGTGTATTTGGCATGCTGTAGGGGCCTTCGGGCTGCTTACCACAATAAACTTCAAAGTTTGACACATAAAATGTTTTTACATCACACAATATAAAAAGTTTCAGTCCATACTTCGCGGGTTTGTTGGGAAGATATTGAAGAAAACTACAACGCCCTCGGAAAGGTATCAACATTTGATCAATTGTTAAAAATTCACCCAGAGTGTAATTGTCTTTGCAATTCGTTACGAATGTATCTATGACCCATTTTATTGCAGCTAACTTATCTACCTTTTTTCTTTAATTTCTGGTACTTTTATCATCGAATCGAATCACTGCGAGTAAAAATAAGAACCTGTTTTTGCTCATACATGCCCGAAAAATTTCAGTGCCGGTGCCATCTGTTGTCCAGAGTTCCAAAAAGTGGGTATGATTTTGCTTCTTGTATCCAGATAACAAAAGCAAACCTATAAATGCCTGCATTTCTACTTTTGTTACGTCTTTTGCATCACGTTCTCTCATAAACTGTGGTTAAATATTCGTAATGTGTCGATTCGTGCATTTAGTAATGTACTCTATCATTTCATCTGTGAATATTATCATAAAAGCATCTACTTCGTTTTGAATATCCCTTGCTTTTTGTTTCACGCCAGGAAAGATTTTTACAAGATTTTTAGCGCTGACTTTACTAAATTTTCTCTTGAGTGGATTTTGAGTGGTGAAAAACACATCGTTCCAAGGTTACATAGAGTGTAAAAAAGTGGGGTATACGGAATTTGGATTTTATCGTTGTTTTAGTAGAAATGGTGTATTTTATACACCAGCGCGTGTAGTTAAAGGTTAACAAGAAAAATATAATTCATAATTTCAAGTAATCAACCTAAATTTGACGTTAATACATCAAGAAAGCAAGTATTGTTGGTCCATTAAAATATTTAACAGTTCTTTTCATAACGGAAATCAACATTTAGCTGCTCGACTGGATCGTCCCATTCCAGTTCCTAACGGTAACACCTACTTTCTTCAGTGCTACGGTGAATGCAATTTGATATCCCTGTCTGGAAGGTATCGGTCTGGTACTGTTAGGATAGTTTACAATAGGTCACACGAAGTAATATCCTTTTTAACTTTTCTATATTATAATTTCCTTTGTTTTCCTTTAATATAATTTATTATTGCTACGTAAGAAACGCTCAGTAATCAAAACAAAATTAACAAATTTCAAGAATTATTTAGATAAAATAAAGGTTTTAGACGAGCAGAATCTTCCAGTAGCGGAGTCAGAAACACGTCTTTCTAAAATGAATAACTTGATAGAATCGTTTAAAAATGTTCAAGATGAAATGTCTGGAAGATTCTGTATCTGAAAATGATATTAGTTCAAGGGTAGAGTTTGAAAATAGTTTTTATTCTGCAGTAGCATTAGCAAAAGTACTTTAGTATTAGGTTAGAAGTAATTAGTCAAAATTATTCAAATAATGGTAACCATAGCAACATTAAATTATCTACAATAGAGTTGCCTAAATTCTCAGGTAACTTTGAAAACTGGCTAGATTTTCATGACTCGTTTGGGTCTCCAATTATTAATAATAGTAGTTTAAGTCAAATTCAAAAATTTCACTATTTAAAATCTGCCATTTCTGGCAATGCAGCAAAGGTTATCAGCTCGTTGCCACTTTCTTCTACAAATTTTAATCTTGCATGGCAGCTTATATGTGAAAGATATGCAACTCAAGATCTTTTAATCTACAGCCATGTAAAGGCAATGTTCAACTTGCCAACAGTGAATAAAGAGAACTCTTTTAACTCAGAACTCAGACTTACTCACCATAGGCCTTGAACCTTTACTTCTACATTCTTCTAGCTTGTGGTGGGAAGGTCCCAGTTTTCTTTCTGTGGATCCCTTTGACACACCAAGTCAACCTATTCAATGCAATAAAGACCTACCTGAGTTAAGGATAGAATACATCTCGATTAAAATATCACCTACTATAGAATTACTTTCTTTTGAGCGTTTTTCCAATTTCAGCCGCTTGCAGCGCAGTTTAGCATATTGCTTTAGATTTATTCATAATGTAAAATGCTCGAATCACTCTCTTAGACAGTTTGGTTCTCTCTCATTTAAGGAATTGCAAAATTCCGAAAGATATGTAGTTAAAGTAGTTCAAAATCAAGCCTTTAAGCTTGAAAATCAAACGCTGTCATCAAAGGGAACTCTCCTCCATCCTAAGTCTAACATAATTTATTTACATCCTTTCATCGATAATGATGGTCTTCTTTGTGTAGGAGGTAGACTTAGAAATTCATTGTTTAGTCAGGATAAAAGACATCCTGTCCTACTTCCTTCCAGTCATCATGTTACCAAACTTCTCTTAAAGGACATTCACATTCGATCACTATATTGTGGTTCTCAGCAATTGTTATACCTCATGAGGGAAAAATTTTGGCCAATTCATGGTAAAAACATTGCTAAGGCTGTTGTTCGTAACTTTATAACTTGTTTCAAGGCCCATCCTTCTTCTGTTAATTCAATAATGGGTGATCTTCCTGCAGCTCGTGTACAGCCTTCGTTTTCTTTCACTGTTACTGGGGTCGATTATGCCGGTCCATTTTTTCTTAAGGACAGGCGAGGACGTGGTTGCAAGACTTATAAGGGCTATGTATGTTTATTTGTATGCCTCAGCACAAAGGCCTTACACTTGGATCTTATATCAGATCTTTCAACTCAAACTTTTTTGTCAGCCATAAAACGTTTCATTTCTAGCAGGGGCAAACCCACTCAGCTGATGTCAGATAATGGATCAAATTTTACTGGTGCATTCAATGAACTCAATGCGTTAAGTGCATTTTTCAAATTAAATAAAGATAAAATTAAGGATAAATGCAATTATAACCAACTTTCTTGAAAATTTATTCCATGTTATACTCCCCACTTTGGTGGTATTTGGGAGTCAGGGGTCAAATCAATGAAATCACATATGAAAAGAGTTTTCTTCAATTCTTTACTGACTTATGAAGATTTTGAAACAATTCTTGTTTAAATAGAAGGAATACTAAATTCTAGACCTCTTTACCCTCTTTCCAATGATCCGTGCGATTTGAATCCGCTAACACCTTCTCACTTCTTAATTGACCTACCAATCAACTCAATTCCTGAAGTCGACATATCCAATGAAAGGGAAACTCGTCTACAATTACATGAAAGGCTCCAGTTCCTTCAGCAACATTTCTGGAAACGGTGGTCTTTAGAATATATTTCAGAACTTCAGCAGAGGCAAAAGTGAAAGGTGAATTGTTCAAACATCAAGATAGATACCTTAGTTCTCATCAAAGACAGGCAGCTACCATCCAACAAATGGCTTCTTGGTCGAGTACGAGATCTTCACGCTGGAAATGATGGCGTTACTAGGATCGTGTCAGTGCAGACTTCCAATGGTGTTCTTCGGAGGGCAGTGTCAAATATATGCCCTCTTCCGGTTGAAACGGACAAATAATGTGAAAGTACATTTTTAAGTAAACTCTATTTTAGCTTATGTATATATATTTTCCTTTGTATGTACCTTTCATCTTACGTATGTATTTCTTTTTGTTATAATGTAAATTGTTTCGAAAGTTACCCCTTTCAAGGTGGGGGACATGTTTGGACTTCAAATTACACGCCGATTGGAGCAAAATTGTCTAAACGGCAACATTGTAAAAGTGAAAATAAATTGTCCCTTCAAGTTGTCAAACACGTTTTTCATACTGTCACAGTTTTAACTAATTTATTCAAATTCATTCAACAAGAAGTTCATAACCAGCGCAAATATACAGTCCAACCTTCACGATTTCTTCTAATCCCTTCAGACGTCACAATGGACGGGGCTTTTAAAAACCTTTCCAAACATTTCTGGTTTGTGTGTATTTGTCCCTTAAGAAGTTGGAAATATTGGTTTTTTTAATCGTTTAAAGAATAAATAAGAACTTTTAGTTATGAACATTCAGTCTGTGCCATTGGTATTATTTGTTGTTCATGAATTTTTAACGTAAAATATCAAAATATTAAGATATTTACTATGAATGTTTACATTTTAAGGTTATGTTATTGTTTGATTAAAACTTTTAAATTATTTTTTACTGTATTTTAAGGTATTTTGTTGTTGTTATTTTTGGGGTTATTTCAAAATGAATTAACAAATCATTGAATTTATTTATGAAGTTAAAAATATTTAAATTATTGCTTTAATATTTTTTAAGTGCTAGTGATTTCATCGCCTAAAGACTAAAATATATTTGTTTTCTCGAAGTATAAAAATAGTTAATAGTTTTGTTGTCAATAAAAAAATCAGTAATACTGGATCTCTTCAACACATGTTTATTAGCCATCATATGCCAAATCTAAAAAAAAAATCAAAAACTCTTACAATATTTACAAAACTTTTTTTTTAGACACTCATTATAGCAATTTGATAGAAAAGTTTGCGTAATATGTTACATTACAACTTAAACTACGAGAGAAACGAATATCTTTAGTCTTTTACAGGATAAAATTACTGCCAACGAAATAGAAAAAACATAAATTTAAATATTTTTCAACTTCGTAAATAAATTCAATGATTGATTGATTTATTTGGAATAATCCTGATAAAAATAACAACAAAATAACTTCAAATGCAGTAAAAAAATAATTTTAAAGTTTTAATCAAACAGTAACATAACCTTAAAATATAAACATTCATATAAAGGTATACAGTTTTAAACATGAAGCTGTTTTGACAATTATCAAATTCTACATTTGTAAAGTTAAATTTTCAACGTTATCGCAGAGAAAATCTCGAACAAAATCGTTTGTTAATGTAAATAAACAACGTTAAATATTTGATGTTATGTTTACTTCTAAACATCTTTTATGTATCATATTTTTGATAGGAATAAAAACACTGTTTTACTCATGAGAAATAATCACAGTTTTTGACAAACCTCGTATACCACTAATAATTTTTTTATTGCTACCCCGTACAGTAGGTCTCAGAGTGTTTAAATTCAACTTTAAAAAAAGCGCGTGTTTTAAAGTTACAATACCATTGCAACATCAACAGTTTTAAATATTGATCTAGCCTGACAGGAGCACATACCTTGTAACGTCAAATAAATACAATATGAATACAATATTACTAACAAGTGTTTCAAAATTCAATATTCAAGTATTTAAAAATCTTATTCTTTTAAATAAATGTGAAAAGTACAATTGGTATTGTTTGAAATATTTATACTTCCGTTTTTTAAATCAGAGGAAATGCTGTTCAAATTAATACTACCGATAGTCTCGGAAGCCAATGAGGTTGTACTTATATTAATGGCACTCCTAACAATGTTTGAAACATTCTTCTTATTGGTAATACTTAACCAGCCTCAACAGTTGCCAATATTTTAGCGGTATTAACCGCGATTCTGCTTTACTATTTAAGTAATCAATGTTAGAACTCATTCTTAAGCAATATACAACCAGTAATAACAATTAATCTTATGTGACAGATTAAAAATTAATTTTTGTTTTTCTCATTTCCATAACAACGAAAAGTGTATTGGTGTACATCACAAATTAAATCATTTTACATTCCTAGCTCCTATTTCAATTTTTTGTAGTAATAATACATCATTTCAAAGTGTACCAATAAAAAAAAAATAGCGTAAAGTATTCGTAGATAGCTGGTCTTTAAAAAACTTGCTCTATTTCGAGCACTCCGACTGCTCCGTCGTGCTCGAAAAATCGTGCGTGTTTTAAAGATCTCAATATCCACTTCTACTTTAATGTATTAATATTTGATAATTAAATTGAAGGTTTCCGACTATGCAGAACTTTTTATAAATAGGTAATACATTTTTATAGAAATTCACCTATAAACAATGAGCAATTTAAAAATAATCATTTGAAACATTAAAAGTTTAAGTAAAAAAAATTAAAAACGATTTCTTTAAAAATGAGCCGACCATGATGCACCAAAGATAAAGGGTTTAAAAGTATAAAAAGGATTTAAAAGAACAAACAAATTTATTTAATTAATTATTAAATTGTTTATTTACCTGTATAATTTGTTTAAAAAATTTAAAATAAATTTTTATTTTGCAAAATTTTACTTTTCTTTTATTATTATTAGTAGAAAGGGTTATGAAATATCCCCCCTGAATTAGCTGGGCAAATTATCCCCTGGGATATTACCCAATAAAGGAAGAAGAAGAAGAAGGTTATGAAATAATAAGTGAATTAAACATTTATGTATTACATTTATAAATAATATCTTTTAACAATAAATTTAAAAAAATTGATTTTTATTTGAAAATCAAATCGATAATTGAATATTTTTGTTGAATTATGCTTATTTTTTTTACAATTAGTTTTTCTCAAAACCATTTCACATACATTTTACACAAATTAATTGTTATAAACTTTGTATAATTATAAATAAAAAGGATGAAATCAATTTGAATATATAATTAACATATTACAATTTATATATTAAGATTCTATTGTTATTTATAAATGTACAAAGTTTATAACAATTAATTTGTTTAAAATATATTTGTAATATTTTTCAGTCAAGAAAGTAATTTTAAAATAATAATGTAAGAAAAATTAGCACGTACCTATAGATTTGATTTCCAAATAAAAAATTAGGTTTTGTAAAATTTATTGCTAAAATGTACTGTTTATAAGTTGCTTATTATTTTATAAACTTTTCTACTAATAATTATTAGAAAAAAGTAAAATTTTCCAAAATAGATATTTATTTTAAATTGTTTAAACAAATAATTACTCGGTTAAATAAACAATTCACATATTAATTAAATGCAATTCTATGATCTATATCACTAGGTATCCTAAATTAAAAAACAAAACATTAATTTTCGTTGATTAGAACCGGATATATTGCTACTTTTATAAATTTATGAATTCAGTTTTTGAAATAGTAAACTCGAGAAATGCTAACTCGTGTTCTAATAGTCGTGGAACATTGAACTTTTTTTTATGTTTGTGTAAAAATGCCGACATTCCGAATAAAAATTAACTTGCTCTATGTTCATGCGTCCGACTTATTTTAAATGTTTATAAGCTTAAAATCACAGTACTTTTGTTATTTTACAATATACAACATTAATTTTTTAATCATTAAATGATGTAATTTAAAAAAGTAAGACTTTCCCGTCAATTTGGTGGTTTCAAATTGATGTAGAGCTAATAGTGTAGAGCACGCATAATACCGTTGTAGATAAAACCATGATACTATGACTAACAAGATAAGATCTTCCCACAGCACAAAATCGGTCGTGTTCGCGCATGCCGTCTTTGGAGACTAGAATTTGAATTCTTGTTAAAGTTAAATGGGATTTTTATGCCTTCTGTGATGAAATTATTCAATTAGCAAAATAATAATATTAAATTAAGGTTTAATAATTACAATAATCATACACAAAAGGATATCTCCAAACTATTTATTAAAGATTATTTATTGACACATACAAAAAACTGACATTACGGACGTGCAACTCTCCAATTACGTCACGACTTATGCGCAATATCTTATCTTCTTAATCATAGTATCATGGATAAAACCTTTCTGTGATAAACAATTTCAATTTTGCCATAACTGTAAAGTGGAGCTTCTTAAAATTTTTATAGCTAAATACATGTGATATTCTCCCTACTATCACGTGAAGTTAAAGTTTTTGTGCATTTTTAGAAACGTTATTACTAATTTTCAAAAAATCGACTTTTGAAGCTATTCATGCAATAACTAGGCATCAAATTAATAAAATTAACTTTACAATTTCTAATTTTAAAGGATTTTTATTACTCCAGTCGTCAGAGATGAAAATGCCACTGAACCTCTAAAAATTATACGAACAGGCTGAATTTTGCAAAGCATACATATTCATTTTGGGACCCCAAAATAGATGCAAAAAAGTTTACCACTTTTACCCCTGGGCTTTCTCCTGAAACCGACCTCGCAAGTGGTAAAAACTCAAAAAAAATCGATTTACTAAGAATCTGTAAACTGTAGAAAAAAATGTTTCCCATACAAAATGTATCTGAGATATTTTTAAACAAAAATGTTTACAAGCATTTTTTTGTGTAGAATGAACCGTTCTCTTAGAAACAATGCTTGAAGCGACCGTCGATTTTACATGTCAGTTACGCGCGCGAAATCAATATTAAATAAAATTTGTATCAGCTCGAGTAAAAATTCCATATCTGTTGACTTAAGTGACCTATCGACAAAAATCAAGATGCGTTTTAAAGGTAAAAAGTTGAGCTTTCATATTATGCAGTTTTTGTATTTTGCCGCAAATAAACTCAGATTTTATACAGGTGTTAAATAAATAAACGAGGCGCGATTTTGGCTATTTTTATGATTCTCACGAGATCAATACAATATATTCCTTTCATTGACTGGCCACTATGAAATTTCGACTACTAGAACTTAACCTTTAAAAGCTATATCATAAAATTTTAGTTTTGGGTTTTGGCAACAAATGTGAGGCATTTGAAATATGCTTAAAAAACATTTAAAATGTTTTTTTCAATTACACTAGTACGTTTTTTAAAAGAATAAAACTTCTGCAATAAACTACATACAATACCATCTTATTATGCATTTTCCGTGACGTGTGATCGGTTGTAATGTAAAACATTGAATTCTGCGTTTTTATTCATATTTCAAATGCCTCATATTTGTAACAACGACTCAAAATTTAAATTTTATGTCGATTTCTAAAAATGGAAATTTTACTACAACTGATACAAGTGATCAATTTCGTTGATGTCATGAGAATCATAAAAATGGCCTTAAATCGTACCACGTTAATTTATTTAACACCTTTATAAAAACTGAGTTTATTCTCAGCAAAATACAAAAACTGCAGACGAAAGCTACACTCTTTATCTTTAAAACGCATCTTGATTTTTGTCGATAAGACATTTGGATTAAAAGATATCGAATTTTTACCGTCGAGCTGATACAAATCTTATTGAACATTGATTTTGCGTGCGTAACTGGCATGTAAAATCGACGGTCGCTTTAAGCGTTATTTCTAAGAGAAGGGTTCATTCTACACAAAAAATGTTTATAAACAGTTTTGTTTAAAATTATCTCAGCTACAGATTTTATTTGAAATATTTTTTTTTTCTACGGTGTACAGATTCTTGGTAAATCTTACGATTTTTTTGCGTTTTTATTCCCTTGCTAGGGGGGTTTTAGGGGGAAGCCCGGCGGTAAAAGTAGTAAACTTTTGTGCATCTTTTTTGGGGTCCCAAAATTAATATTCTGAGTCAACTCTCTGACGACTCGACTATATGTTTTCTCATTAAAATTATGTAACTTTTCACATATTGAGCCGGTCTTCACCATTAATATGTAAAATTAAATAGCGATCCTACATCATTTATATATTGTTTATAAGTGAAAAATGACATTTAATCTTTTGCATATTTTGTTTATTATATGGTTATCACCACGCCAAATTTATCAAAAGCACTTGTTAGATACCTGTATCAAAGGGTGTCCCGAAAAAGGCTTTTTATGCTAATTTGTCTGACCTAACAGCTATTATGAGTATGGATTGTAAATAAAAGGTAATGTAGGTAATGGATTTTGACAAGAGCTATTACTTTAGCTAGACCTTAGTAAATAACAGGTAAACTTGTGTACTGCATAGGCATGAATCATAACTCTTGTTAAAATCCATTTTCTTACCTCTATATGTTTTCATTTTCTCATTAAGAAAAATGTTAAGTGTTATTGTTATGTATTTTATCAGTAAATGCTTGCCACTACAATAAAGAAACAATGGAATTTGTAATTTTTTTCTATTTTTACACTAATAATTGTATATATCTCTAAATGAATGTAAAATACATTATCAGTTAAAACCGTATTTTTGCTTGTCTTCGACAGTGCTTCGAATATTAAGATAATTTGCTATTAACGTCTTGTATGGAATGCGTTCAGCAGCTCTTTGTGTAAAACAATGGTATATTAAAAAAAGTGGGTCCACTTTATGTACTTTCACACTAGAAGATTATACAAAAGTCGTTATATTCAATTACTCACCAAAGTTGTATACCATATATTCTAACCTTTGTTAAAAAAAAAGTAAATAGTTTTGATGATTGTTATGTGTATCAGACAATTGACTTAAAAAATTGTTGCATTTACTATAATTCGCGTAGAAAGTTTATGCAAAGATTGAAATCTAATTTTGGAGAAATCGGATATCTGGTAACGATTCAAAAACAAAGGACTATGTAATTACCAATTAATACAAATAAGCGAAAAACGGCCAACGTTTCTTAATCGTGTCTCGTGACTGTTAACAGTATGTTAAAAGCATAGCAGCGTGACTTACATTAGCATGATAAATTCACAAACAGACAAATAAGGAACGGAATAAAAACGACCGTTTTAACCTGAAACAAATAAGAGCAGAATCTCTTAATTCTCATAATAGTCCAGAGAAATAAGTAATTCCCAGACTTCGCAATAATTTGACTAACTTTTATGTTAATATACACACAACTAAACTTATATGCAATCCCCATGAATTTCAAACCAATATTTATTTCTTTTGATAAAACTTGTTATTGTTGCGAAGAATAAAGTTTTTATTGAAAATAAACCAACCAATAAAACAATCAGATAACACTGCCTGGCACGGTATAGATTATCTGTTTTAGTTGTAAATTGAACTAAAATAAATAAAGCAACTTTCGCTTTCAAAAAGGAAAATATGCCTTATGTGGGATTAGCGGATATGCAAAGGGGAAAATATTTATTGGTCTGGTGGAGCAATGAAAGTCTCAGAGGGACAAAGCTACAGTGGTAGGCGTAACACAGGGCGTTGTGTCAAAAACCTATGCTAGGTATCAGGAGTTAGGAACGCTTACACCAAGATAACGGCTTGCCACAATCGTTTTATTGTCCAAGTAGCTAGAAAAGACCCAACAATTTCTCACCCGCAACTCCAAAAGCAGCTTTGGAAGCTGCTTTTGGATTTCGTGCAATTCGTGTACTTAGAGGGCAAGTAAGACAAGCAAGAACGGAGACAGCCAGATCTGTTCACAGACCTAAAGGAGGAATTTTTATGTTCTGGGGAATTAATATGATTGGTGAAAAAACTTCTTTAATTTCCATTCAATTAACTTTAATAGCTTGAAGGCATGTTGATTTCGTTCTAAAACCTCTATTAATACGGAACAATTTTAATTTTCATGCATGATAATGTACCTCCACATATCAGCAGAGTCACTACAGCCTTCCTCGAAGCAGAATATATCGCTATTCTGTAGTGACCTGCTTGCTTACCCGACCTTAACCCCATAGAGCATTTGTGAGATGCTTAAAAAAAGAATTAGACCTCGCCGGGATAACACACAAAACAGTGTACGGCTAGTACAAGTTGCTCTTCAAGAAAGGAAACAACCTACCACAATAAAATGTTGTTGTTTAGGAGCATATCCACGCGAATCGTAGCTAGCATAATGCCTACGATTAGTAATACTAACTACTAAAAAAAACATTTAAACCTCATTCCTTGTACATTTAAATTTTATATGCTATTGACATTAAAACAAATAATTTTAATTTTATTCCTAACCTAACTAACTCCGTAGGTTGGTTTTTAAAATTCGCTTAAAATAATAAGAAATATCAGATGATTCCATATAAGTTTTGTTGCGTGTATACCTATGGTAACAAAACCATTCTCTGTAGAAATTTCGGCGTTGTTACAATTAAGTGAGAAAATGCGATTTTTTCGAATTTTTGGCTTACCATTAAAAAAGTTTCTATTTCTACTTAAGGCCGTTCCTCGCGATTCTGGGCATAGCTAAATTTCAATGTAAAAGTTTATATCAAATAACGCAAAAACTATGGCAGATATTGAGATGATTCTTTTTTTATATGAAAGGTCTTAAAAAGTTCTATTGCACTATTTGGTTGTAAATTAATAAATTGTTTAAAGAATATTTTTTTTTTTCAAATATTTTTGGTTAAAATAAACGTAAAATTTTTTTTTGAAATAGGGCACTACAGAATTTGACCCACTTTCCGAATCTGTTTTCATTTTTAACATAAAGTGTAACACAAAGCAGTTATTTGGTATAAACTTTTTAAAAAATCTCAAAGTTCTGCTAAATGTTACTCTCTCTCGGTCAGTACAGGCTGTCTTTGTCGATAGCTTCTGGATTCTCGCCGACAGGTAGGTAAGAAATATACACCCTCTCATAAATAATGTTGAATAACATTATTAGGGCTTATTAAAGAGCAATACCCAAATATTTTGAAGTATTTGAATATGGAATTTGATTATTTATAGTTATTGGAATATTTATTTTAAACGTTTTTGTTAGTAAACTTTACATAATATATGAAGTTTGTTTCGTCACTTGTTTGTCCAGTCATATTAGTCCAGGGTAATAAGGATTTTCTCGTGACACTCAATAATCCAGGTAGCTGACAACTTTTTTAGTTATTGTATACCTATAAGAAGAAAACCTATCTGTTTCCTACCTAAAGTTCGGAGCCGTTTTTTAATGATTAACAGTTTAATGCAAAAAACGCGATTTTTTCTATTTTTTGCACTCGATTAGAAAGCTAAATACTGGACATAGAATTACAAAATTTTATTTTTTAGAATATTGATAAAGCTTCAAAATGCCGATTTTTGAAAGTTGAAAAGTCAATTTGTTGCTTCGCAAACTGCAAAATAAGTGACAATTGATATTTGTTAAAAACTTTTAGTAAACTTAAACTTTAAACTTTAGAGTTCCACCCAAAGTTGGGTATTGGGGTACTTAACAACCCCTCAAAATTTGGGACCGATATATTAATTAGTGTAAAAGTTATTGTATTTGTTTATCTCAGAGACCTTTTTTTTTACAATAACATAATATAGAAAATAATAAAGATAGGGTAATTCTGTGGGTGACAAATGAAAGCAAAAGACTTATACTATCAATATGCTTTAAAAAAAAATAAAAGAATAATTTATTACAGTCAAAAATCCTGATGTCAAATTTTTGAAATTATGTAGTTTATAAACATTTAGAATAACTTTAAAAACATTGTCCCTAGAAAAAATCTTTTTTTACATTCGAAAAGCTAGTATTTTCACCCAAACTTTTAAATAAAAAAATTTGGCCTAGGTTAATTTGGGCCAAAGTTGGCCATGTTTTTTTGTTAATTCACAGCTAATTTGATTATAATAATTAAGGAACCTCATTGACGCCATGTTAAAGAATGGGATTTGTATTTTTTGTTAAAAAATTTGCACAAACATTGTACCTTTACAGGACCCTCGGTTGTTCCATTGTTCTTTAAGTTCTTTCGAGCTCATTGAGTTTCTTATTCCTTCCATCCGTGTTTTCTAAGGTAGTCTTCTCTTCTGAATTCCTGTAGGTGTTCATACAGGTACTGTCTTTCATTCATTGGACATGTCCGTACCATTTGAGCTGCTTTCGTTGTATGCCATCCATGACTGTACCTACTATTCTCATACTTTATTGCATCCAGTTCGGTTTCATATCTTTCTTCGATGTCTCTGTTAATCGTCTCGTTTCACAACCGTGTAAATAAAAGCATGCTTTTTACCACAGTTTCATGGGTTGTAGTGCTAGAGAAAGCATGTCAGCTGAGCCAAAATGAAAAATAATCCTCCTTATTGCTTCCACTGGAATAAGCTTGACTGTTCAACTGGACCCGGACTACCTTCTTCTAATTCTTTAAACTCCTGTTTTGAAATTAATAATTTCAAAATAATACTCATTATTTTGTCCAATTACCTATTTAGTTGTCAAAACAGATACATTATTACCTAAAGAAGTGAAAGTGGTTCAATTTAGAAATTATATAGTAAATAATAAATATTTGAAAACTGATGCACATATTCCTCCCGCGATTTGGGCTTCAAGTACTAATTTTATAAATCGCACTATTAATAGACGTAAATCCTTTCATTTTAATTTCATGAATGTTTTTATTCGCCACATCTCAACATTTTCCATTTTAGAATATTTATCATCAAACTGTAATTCTACGTTAAAAGCCAATTTGTCAGTAAAAAAGTACCAAAAAAAAAACAAAAGAAAATATAAGACATAAAAAAACGAATTCGGCAATACTGTGACCTCAAAATATCTTGTTATACATACCTGTATGTACCTTTGCTAAGTTGTGAATTAATTATTTAATAAATAATATTACTCTGGTATACTCGTATTATTTTAATTACCCCATAAACGCACTGAATAGAAGACCTCCCGCTCGCTTTATTGTATAGACCCAAGACTTTTCACTACAAGGGGTGGGTGTCCGGTTGTAAGTAGGTAAAAAGCCCAACTTAAGTACAAGATGACGTCTAGAATATTCTTCGTGAATGGATTTTGTTTCGTAAAGAAAGATATTTTTGAAATAGATATCGCACTGAATTTTACCGTTAGGATTTTCGAGGATAAGCCTTAAATATAAACGGTTTATCTGTTAACAGATAGAAAGACCTGCAAAATGGCGTATTTTAAAATTTTTTAAATTTATTTGTTGCTCTAAAAACAGGAAAAAGAAAAATGGGTAATTGTTTATACCTTTTGTAAAAATTAACTTAACCTTTTGTGATTGCTTTTAAAGAAGGGTATTGTAGGGCTTAACTAACTTCTGAAAATTTCAGGTTGATTTCACCTGTTAACGTATTAACAAAGCATAGAAGCATACGTTGTGCAAACCTGTCAAATTCAGATAAAATATTAATAATAAAATATAAATAAATAAAATTTGATGATAAATATAATTATTATATAAACTAAATAATATGTTTAAAAATATTAATTTTATTTATATGAAAGTATTTTAAAACGAGAATTATTATAAAAATTTAAACAGATGATTCAATATTTTTATTAATTGGATGACATTTATGACTTTTATTATATTTTGACAATCTTTATGAATCGAATCTTTTAGTGAGAAATATTCTTTTAATTATTTTACTTCTCGTTTAATGTCTATATTTTGTTTTTTTTATGCAGTTGTTAATTTAAACCTTCTTAGAGTAAATCCGTATATGATGACTAGAAACAAATTGATCGAGAGTAGTGAATAGATGTCAAAAACCGCTATTCTATGACGCTACCCGTGATGACGCCATCAGGTGGGATTTTACTGTAGAGAAAAAATACTAATACAAAGCCAATATAGAAACTTCGCTTTAAAAGCATGTTTTGTCGGTTTTCGGTTTTCCGCGAACACAACCTTTAAACAATCATATCTCCTTTAATTTTTAGTCTATAGAAATAAAACACAAAATTAATATCTACAGTAAAAAAGCTGTTTTTTGTATTCCTACATTTTTTTGTAGAAGTTAAAAAAAAAACTGGATTTTTGAGAAATTCTGATAATGGTGTCTTCACTTTAAACGGACAACAAATAGTTTCAACCAGGGTGGTTTTGGCAGGGATGCGTTTATTACTTTTTTCGTCAAAAAAAAATATAAGCGACTTTATGTTACTTTACTATTAACTTACCTTAATTTTTATGCAAATCACTTCTGCTAGTGGTCATTTTAACGGTTTTTTAAGGTCTTTAAAAAAGGTTCATCATTATTCTGACTTTAAAATTCTGCGTGGATCTTAGCCTCCTCATGAATTTCTCTACAGTCGTCCCTCGCCATCGCCTTCCTCCACCAAACACCTATTCCCATATTTCTCATGTCTTCATCGATCTTATCAAGGAACCGTACTCTGGGTCTTCCCCTTTTTCGTATTCATTGGATAGACCAATGAGTCTATCAAGGAGCGTTTTTCTAGCTGAATCATTTTCTTCCATCTGCATTACATGCCTTATCCACCTCGGACGGTTTATCCTAATATGTTTCACGATGTTTTATAAATTTTTTACGAATAATTTCCATTTTCCGGTTAATCAACATCATATGTTTGGATTTTTGAATTCGATGAATAAAAGTCTACTTTTTAACAGTTATTTAATCACTAAGTCAACATTCATTAAGTCACATCTTTGTTATTATGAAGTTTACGTTAATAATACAAACGAATTTTTTTATTCCTTATGCTTCATTTGATATTCATACAGTTTGTCCGATAAAATCTAAATTTCTGCAGTTATTCCCGAAAATACGTTTAAGAACATGCTCTTTTAACTTTTAATTTCTGAACTTTTAGTCACGAATAACTCTAAAAATATTGACTTTTCAAACAAACTCTAACAAACATTTTTATCTTAGAATTCACTGTGCTAGCTACTACCATGATTTTTTTTTTTTTTGATAAACTTTTTCCACTCCCGAGTTGGGGTGGCAGAAACTCCGAGAAAAAAGCACGTATTGCCATAAAGTAGATTTTGATCTTTGAGCTCTTTTTAAAGTACTGTCAAAATTTCATGAAAATGGATGCATATAAAAAAATTCAGAGTTTTTTGTATTGTACCGGCATATTAGCGTAACCTTAGCCATTTCCATATCAATTAATGTATCGAGAAAAAAAAAAGAACTCTAATTATATGGACTAACTATTAAACTGAACGCCTTGTTTGAAAATCAGTGCTAGTTGGCCTGAACGCCTTGCTTGAAAATCAGTGCTAGTTGGCAAGCGATTTGCAGCAGAACTAGATGGGAATAAACACAAACGATATTAAGTAGAAAACAAAACCGGCAGACGAGAGGCACAATTAATAAAATGAATTAAATAAGGATGTGGAAATATTTAAATGAGAATTCAGCCAACTTTAGTTAAATGAAACTATGAAAACAGTCGTCTGGTGAATAAATTTTTGTACAGTTTAAATATATAGGAACCACATGTAGATAAATTATTTATTTTATTTGATAATAATTCAAATTTAGTGAAGCTAATGCTAGAAATTTATTACTCAAATATTAGTTTAGATTTTATTGTGTGACGTGATTATTCCATATGCGTGGAAGAGTACCGTTCAGTATCTTGATAAACCGGTCTGTCTCACGTTGTATCCACGGAAACAATTTCTAGATACTTATAAGAACTTCTTTTTAGCCGTACCTCTTCTTCTTAACATTCCATACACCAAAGTGCGTAGGCGACTATCTCATTACTAAAATTCTGTTCTTGGCGGCGTGACACAGCTCGCTTGTATTGTGTATTCCTATCCATTCTTTAATATTCCTTAATCAGGATAATTGTTTGCGGCCGGCTCCTCTCCTACCTTCGATCTTCCCTTGTAGGATAAACTGTGGTATTTCATATTTTGCTCCTATCAATATGTTCCCAAGGTAACCAATCTTGCGTTTTTTCATTTATTCAAAGAGTTCTCTTTCCACGCCGGCTCTCTTAAGGACGTCATCGTTTCGATTTCTATCCACCCAAGGTATGCACATCATTCTTCTCAATGACCACATTTCAAATGCTTCAAGTTTGTTGAGAGATGTTTTTTTCAAAGTCCACGTTTCCATGCCATAAAGCAAGATGGGCCATATGTAGCACTAGACCACCTAGTAAATAGAAAAAACACAAGTAAGCCTATATAAAATAAACCTCAGACAGAACAAAAAATAAGGAAATTGGAAGGTAAATCTTACCGATCACCCATTTTCATAAGGAAATCTTATTGATGTAAGTGGCCTACAAACTACCATCGATTGGGAGTAGTAAATCGCTTATGGACGATATTGAGCTGTGTAGCAAGTATTCCCTGTCTGGAGTTGCATAAAGATAAGTGTCTCTAATTCATTCTTATGTACTGTACATTTGGCTAAACAACGTAAATACTTTAACGTCAGTGTTAGTAACTCATCTATTTGAAGTTTAAATTTTTCTTTTTTAGTTCGCATCAACCATAAAGATTTAAATCAAATTTATCTTTTCTTTCACTTTATATTCACCGTTTTATTTATATAATTGAATTAATACATTACACGATATTGTTTTGCATCACCGAATGCATGTATAGCATTGGTATTTAAAAAAAATGTTATTAAGTTAATTAAGTGTTGTTATAACTATAATTTTACATGGTACAACCATGTATGCGCTCAGTCACTAGCATTCAAAATTTTCTGTCTGTATCTTGTTAAAGTTTTAATATAAAATCACTCAAAATTTTCCGTCTGTCTTATTAAAGTTTTAATATAAAATCACTCATCACAAATTTTCTGTATGTAAATTTTAAAATTTTTGTGTTAATTTAAAACAAAAGGGGCTTTATAAAAAAAAGTATATCACATATTTTACATTTTTCTATAATAAAACCACATATTGTACATATTGCGTTTTACTTTACCTACACCTGGTATCTCTCAGCTACTTGGCTTTTAAATAGTTAGGATTAAATCATACTTTTATCGTTTATCAGTATACTTTCTAGCACTCGCACTGTAATATCAACGGAGTAGAAGTTCCAACAGACCTTTACTCCTGGCGCCCATCATTTTTTTGTTATTAACTCCTTTCCTCTTCAGTGATGTTCGGTTTTTATCTGTTGTTTCTTTATCATCATCTATTTTCTTCTAACACGGCACGAAAGGCCAGCCGATCTCCATTCCTTGAATATTTACGTCTCATCCTATTATTGTTCTCTATCTCTCTCACTCACTAAATTTTAGTTAACCAGCTTGACCATCCGGTCACTTAACTGTCCTTTCCAATTAATATCACTTGCTTCTAATTTCTTCTTATTTTCTTTATCTCTCGTTTGATCAAATTGTTAAGCCTGGGTTTTATGTCTCTTTCTTTCTTTCTTTTTTTTTTCTTTCGCCAATCCAGTCTTTTATCTTTATTACCAAAAATAACCTTATAACCCCAAGTTATAAGGTTATATTATCCTGGACTATTTACAAATTTCAAAAAGAATTAAACTTAAACAACATTGTCTGTGGGTGCTAAAAATTAGGACGAAATGAAGATTAATCGAAAAGTGTGGAGAAAAAACTGAATTTAAAAAGAATTAAACTTAAATAAGTGTGTCTACAGGTGTTAAAAATTAGGCTGAAATGAAGATTAATCGGAAGGTGTGGAGGAAAAACTAAAAATTTGAGTGCAAAATGAAAAGCAACTATAAAATACTGTAAGTTTCTCTTTTTTCGGTTCTAGTTGATATATTTTGATATATTTTTTTTAAATTTGTTTGTTATTTTTGCGTGCATTACAAATATGCAATGTGTTAATTTTAAGGACTTTAAGGATGCACCTTTTTTGGTGCATGTTTAAAGAGAGCACTTCTTGTTAAACAACATTTTTTTATAAAGTTTGTGCAATTTAAATACCATTTATGTGACCGGAACGCTCAAATACTGCACGAAGTATTTTTTTACCTGTTTACTTATCACGGGCTCATGAATGAACACTACGTACCACTTGTATATGTCTGGCTTCTCAGCAGAGAGACTGTTTAATACGTACGTGCATTCCAGTTCTTGAAAGAGAAGTGTACAAGTAGAAGCATAATTTTTGACCCGGGCGATCTGTATGTGGATTTTGAAATAGCAATTTACAACGAAATTCGCCAAGTTTTTCCAAATTCTGATTTAAAAGAATGCCATTTTCACCTTGGACAGAGTTAGTAAGTTTATTAAACAATTCTTAGTCTATGTGAACTTTAATTATATGAAACAGATGGCGAAAGATTCAGGAACGGGGCGTGGCAATGGAATATTTGAAAGAGTCCGTCATTTCGTGTTGCTTAAAATACGTTTTTGACCTTTGTTTTCTGGACTACAAAGGTGTAGACGATTATTTGGGGATTGGTTTTGAAGCAATCTTATCCAGATATCTGGCAGTTCAAAAATTTGAAGATTTTTTTGGTGGAGAACTACATCGCTAAAGACGCCAAATTTCCACCTACCATGTGTGCCGAGAATAGTACGTCTCTAGAAAGATCGACGAATGCATGTGAAAGCCTCTATTTAAAATTCAATTTTGTGTTCTATACCTGATATCCGAACATTTTCCAATTTTTGGAGGTTCTAAAAAATGTTCAAATAGATACCTATATTAAGGTGGGCAGTAGTAGTGTCCCTAAGAGAATATGATAAAAAGAAATAGGTATGTCCTAAAAGAAATTTTATTGATTATCAACGTCTTTTACAGTAAAAACGTGTAACTGCCTTTGGGTTTATAAAAAATATGCCAAGCAGGCATCAACCTGTAAGTTGCAGTTTCTTCAATAAATAAATTGTTTACGAATACATTTCTAATGTCTGGTGTATATTAAACCTGTTTTTCTCAAAATTAAAGTTTTAAAAGAAGATTCAATTTCTGCGAATTTCGTAATGAGTGGGATACAGTTTATTCAGGGAATACAAGTAGTCTTATCGCGCTCGGGAGCCATTTGAGATACGCCGCCTTTCATATGGTACCTTATGATCTTCGTCATTTTATGTCTCATGTTATTACAAAAAAAGATCTCTGGGATAAACAATTCGAATAACTTTTAACTATTTAATAGACCGAGCTTAAATTTTGAGAGTTTATAAATCCTTTGAGAGCAATTCCAAAAGTGTAAGTTGATTTTTAGAAAAGTTACATAAACATACAAAAGAAATTAATGATTTTGTCTTATTTTATACGCCATTTGAAAGGTTTTCTATCTCTTAACACGTTCAGTGCAATTATATATTGGTAACATTGCTGTCAGCCTGATACATATTTTTGAAATTTTTGCTCTGCATTGATGTTAACGTATCTTATTATAAGAGGTAAATGTTAAAATTAAACAAACAATTAAGTAATTTTTGTGTAACACACCGATACGTCATGAGCACGACAGACGTAATATTAATCTAGAATGCGCATGAAGCACCGGTGCGTCATAGATAATACTAGTTTATTATTGCATATACAGTTATTTGTAATATAAAAAACTAAGAGGATTAGTTAAAATTTATGAACATAGAAGGTAAAAAGTTATCCGGATAACTTAATAAAAGGGATAACGAAATAGAGGAAGAAATAAAATGTAAAAGACAACTATACCAACAATATTTAAGTTCTAAATCATTACAAGACAAAATAAAATATAAGGAAAAACAAGCAGAAGTACGAAGGAAAATCTCTAAGAAGAAGAACGAGTCTTGGGAAAGAAACTGCCAACGAATAAATACTTATCTAGGGGGAACCAGAAACACAGAAAGCTAGAAACTAATAAAAAAATTGACAAAAGAAAAGAATAAAGAAGTAATACAGAGCATAAAACCTGAAGACTGGGAAGAGTATTTCAAAGGACTTTTGGTAGAGAATAGAGTAGAATTTCAGGAACATAGAAATGAAAACCAAGAGAGAACTTCAATAGTTGGCTCGCCAATAAGATTAACAACAGAGGAAATTAAAAATGTATGTAAACAGCTGAAGAGGAACAAAGCACCCGGACCAGGAGATATACCCGGAGAATTGTTTAAGTACGGAACGAACAAATTGTACAAATGTCTTCGACAACTTTTTCAAAAATGCATAAACACAAGCGAAATCCCTACGGAATGGAAGATATCATACCTCAGCACTATACATAAAAAGGGTGATAAAAATAATTGTGAAAATTACCGAGGAATAGCTGTAACCGGATCTATGAATCGAATATATGGAAAGGTGTTAAAGAACCGAATCGAGAGAGAATACTTAGATTATGAAGCAGAAGAACAAGCAGGATTTCGTACGGGTCAATCCACTATTGACCACATTTTCTCCTTAACCCAGATAATAGAAAAAAAGATGGCAAGGAATCAAGAGATTCATATGTTGTTCGTCGACCTACGGAAAGCCTACGACAGCGTTCCACTGAAGAAGCTGTGGCAATCAATGGAAAGCACGAATATTAATATAGAATTAGTGCTATAAAACCAACGAATAACAAAGATAAAAGCCGGGACACAAATAACAACAGGATTTATAACATCAAAAGGATTAAAACAAGGATGTTGCTTGTCTCCCACTTTATTAAAAATATACCTCGAAAGTGCTTTAAAAGATGGAAACAAAAATGCAGGACAATGGGGATACCGCTCACCAATACTATGGTATATACGCTTAACTTTGCAGACGATCAAGTAATAATGGCTCAAGATTATAACGATTTAAACTATATGGCACGAAAATTAATTGAAGAGTACGATAGATAGGGTCTAAGAGTAAATAAAAAGAAAATCGAATACCTGTGCATTGGAACAGAACAAAAAGATCTCATATTAGACGATAACACTACGATAAAGCACTGCTGTGACTACAAATACCTAGGTATCACTATTTCACAAGATGGAATATTAAAAAAAGCCATAAGAGAGAGAAATACGTCAGGGAGAAAAGCCATCACACTGTTAAACACCATTTTATGGGACCAATCCATCAGCGAAGAAAATAAAAAGAGGATATATGAGACTATAGTAAAAAGTATCACTTTATACAGCTGTGAGGTATAACCACTGAAAGAAAGAACACTGTCAACGCTGAAAGCGACGGAAATGTATTTTTGGAGAAGAGCCGCAGGAAGATCTAGAAGAGAAAGGATTACCAACAAACGCATTAGAGAAATTATGGAAATCAAACGAACAATCACAGATGACCTAACAACAAAACAACTTATCTGGTTCGGACACATACAAAGAATGGACGAACAACGAATGCCAAAAGAAATATTAAAGTGGCAACCAGAAGGAAAGAGAAAACAAGGTAGACCGAGAAAAAGTTGGAGCGATGGAATAAATAAAGAACTGAGAGAGAGGGCCATAGAAGAAGATCTATGGATCAACCGGTCTAAGTGGCGATTGGAAGTCGGAAAACGGCGGAGAACGTTATAAACCGACAAGTAATAGTAGTAGTAGAAGGTAAAAAGTTAAAACATACTTATAAAATATCCCTGGTATCATTGCCACTGAGAGCTAACGAGTCGTCACTGTCCGTAGGGTCCTCTATATCAGAGTTTTCTGTATGTTCTTGGTATTTTACGCTGGAAATGGAAATACTTTCCTTACATCCATCTTAATCCATTAATTAATTAATGTTCCAATTTATATTTTGAGACGTACACACCTTACCACAAGTGCTATCACGCCTAAGATACGCACACTTCAAGTACTAGCATACAAGTAAACATTATATTCGATAGGGTATATGAGGCACCGGTGAGTCATGAGCACTAAACGTGTTAATAGATAAATATTTATATTTAAGTATAAATAGATACTTTTTTAATAGTAATCGAAAATTCTAAAAAATCGCATTTTTCGCAGTAAACTTTAAACAATTAAAAAATAACGCCGAAAAGACCCCGGCACTTTTTATTATATAAATGTGGTTTTAGTTAAATTGTCTGAAACTTTGCAAATAGTGCAGGTCATGTTGATCAAAAGTTCTTATTGTCCCAAGTCTCAGGAATTACTTGCTTCCGAGTTACAGAAGTTTAAAATGTCGGTTTTTAGTCCATTTGAATAATAACTATTTGTATCATTTATACAGGATGCTAGTAAATAAGTGACACAAACTTTAGAGGGTTATTCTTCATGAAAAAATAATGACAGTTTACTATAATTATAAACGTATGTTCTCAAATGCTTCGTTTTAGGAGACACGGGGTGTTGAAATTTTTCTTACCAACTGACGGTATATTTATTGCTATGAAACTAGTTGAAATATGCAAATGAAATTTAATAATTTTTTAAGAGATACTTATTACTTTATTTTGACACAATACTTTATTATATTGGACAAGTAAGAATTTTATATTAATCATTGGAGCGCATACAGGTAGTGGTCTAATTTTTTTTTCCAAATTTATTTAAAGAACAATAATTGTTTTAAAATAAAAATCATTTTTGAATTATTCGTTTCATTGGTGACCAATGAATTCTTCTTAATTTTTTATATTAGTCTCCGTTTTTATGCAAAAAAAAATAAAACTACTTATTTTCGTAGTGTTCTATGCGCGTAACTATAGATATCTTATACAAAAAGAAAAAAAGCAGTAGTAGGAATAGGGATACTAATCAACCGACAATAAAAAGATTTACAAAGAATTATTGATATTGCATATACGGAAGCAATAGGGAAATAATCCTATTGCCAACAAACAAAAATAGTAAAAAGGGCAAATAAACCTAATAAAAAAACCATGATTCATACAGGAAGCAAACAAAAATACAAAAAAACGGGATGTATATTTAAGATTTAGAACATTACGAATACAGCAAACATGTGATGATTACAAAAGAGTAATAAGAAGATAATATATGTTACAGAAGCCATTAAATTGGACCAGACAAGGTGATTTACTAAGCCTATTACTATTAAATCATTCTACTACATTACCTACATTCTACATTTTACCCTACGGAATTGTTATTTTAGTACAATTTTTCGAATTCTCGACTACTTTCCATGTAAATAATATAATAATTCATTTATAAGAATAAATTTATTATTTTTTGAGATATTTGAAGTTAAAAATGAAGCCGCACAATTATTTTGATTAATGTATTATGTCGGCGTTTTTGGGTCATAGGAATGCATTTATTACGCAAATAAAATTTTAATCGCTATTAAAAAAACATTGTGGATGATAAATTAAGAAAATCAAACTCGTAATTTTATTAAAACAAAAATCTTTTTACTAACGAGTCTACATTTATACGTACACGATTGGGATATTAAAAATCCCCATCTATTTCGAGAGTCAAATTTCAACCCGAATTTAAGATTAATCTATGGTGCGGTATATTTTGAGTTAGTTAGTTGGGTCCTTATGAATGATCACCAAATTTAAATGGTAACTCGTATTTACGAACTACACTTTTCGACGATCTAGAAGATTTGCTACTTAACCAAAGAAGAGATTTGTGGTTCATGCAGGATGGATCTCTGCCTCATTTCCCTTTAATAGGAACTATCTAGATCAGCAATTTCCTCATCGTTGGATTGACAGGGGTAGTAAAGTTCCATTGCCGCCTAGAACACCCGATGTAATCGATTAGATTTTAATTTTTGGGGGTATGTGAAATCACTAGTATACTCACAAGAATTAAATATTCGTCAATCACTATGGTAGCACATAGTAAATTCCGCTAATTTTATTATCAATCAGCCAAACATATTTGTTAAAGTTAGATGATCGTTTAACGAAAGAATACAAAAAGCTTTTTAATGGAAATGGGCTTCACATTAAATTTTTTTTATAAAAGATTTAGTTAAAATGTATTTTTTGATATTTTCGTGCTATTAAAATTGTTCTATTATTTAGATTATAACTAAATATACTGCGTGGCATAAGTTAGGGATATTGCCAATATAATGGTAATGGTACTTCATTCTGCATCTATTATTTGTAAGTAAACAATTAAAAATTATTATAGTTTTAAAAAAACATGAAAATTAGAGACGCTATAAAGAGAATCAGACAAAAAACATTCTAAGTATTGACAAAGCACCAGTATAGCCATTTGAAAAGACCTCTGTTCTCTCACATGAGATAAATAAATATAATTGCTTAAAAATTACTTGACCGATTGTACCCATCTTTTGCAGATATAGTAACTACGTACAAAAACTCACATTATGAAATGTGTTTTAAATGTTTTTATTGTTTATTTTAATAATTATAAACAATTAAAAAACATGCTTACTTTCGGGTTTAATTTGTACTAACTTTTTTTTTAGAAACGTTTTTTAATTTAGAAAATATTATAAAAGAGAGCAAGTATTTTCAAGAAAGTCGTGTGTTGAACGTTTTTATCTAGAATGCATAGTTTTTTCTTCTCTTCTTCTTCCTATGCCGTCTCCATTAACGGAGGTTGGCGACCACATTTTTAAAAGCTTCTCTGTCTTTTGCAACGTGGAATAATTCGTCTACAGTCATGTTTGTCCAGTCTCGAATATTTCGCAGCCATGACTTCCTCTTTCTACCTATTCCCTTTTTGCCATCGACTCTACCCTGCATGATGACCTGCAGAAGACTATATTTATTATTTCTTAGTATGTGTCCAAGGTATGCAGTCTTGCGTACTTTTATCGTTCTCAACAATTTTTTGTCTCGACCTATCCTTCTCCGCACTTCCTCATTGGTGACCCTGGCAGTCCATGGAATTCTCAACATTCTCCGGTATATCCAAAGTTCAAAGGCTTCAATCTTTTTAACTATTTGTGCTTTTAGTGTCCATGTTTCTACCCCGTATAATAGTTGCGACCAGACGTAACATTCAACAAAATTCAGTCTCAGCGCAGTATTCAGATTTGTGTCACAGAACAATTGTTTGGATTTTAAGAACGCTGCCCTTGCCATTTCTATTCGTACCCGGATCTCTTGGTCTGGATCTAATTCTGTGTTGATGTAAGCTTTCAGATATTTATATTTTGTCACTCTCTCTATTTTCTGTCCACCAAGAGTTAGTTGTTCATTATTTATTGGACTCCTTGATACTATCATAAATTTGGTCTTATCTGTGTTGATGTTCAGTCCCATTTGAATGCATTCACTATTTATTGCATCTAGTAAAGTTTGTAGTTCTTCTATACTCTCAGCCATAATTACCGTGTCATCTGCAAATCTCATGGTGTTTATGATTTCTCCACCAATTCTTATTCCCTCTTTTCTTTCCCATAAGGCTTTTCTGAATATGACCGGTGAGTACACGTTGAAAAGCGTCGGAGACAAGACGCATCCTTGCCTAACCCTAATAGTTTTTTCACAATATTGAAATGAATGAAAAAAGTCGCATTGTTTTGCTTAAATGTCATGACGTAAAACGTTACGTTTCTGTAACCACGAGATAATACGCCTTTTCTACTGACTTCCCTCAGATATTCCAGTTTAAAAACTAGCGTCCATTAATTTTTTGATTTTTCAAGTGATTTTTCGGCTTCGTGGCTTCGTTTCATGGGGTAATAAACTAGAAACAACTTATACATTTATTTTAATTTAATTGCCATTTATTTCTTCGAATAAAAAAAAAACAAAAAATAGTGTTATATTTGTTAATGTAGGTGAGTTGCTTAATTGATTTATACAGTTATATAATTGTTGTATTATTGTTTACTTAATATTAAGCTATATCCCTAACTTATGCCTCGCAGTTTAGTTCTTTCTAGAACCACAATTTGTTTTTAAATGCTGACTGTATCTATTCGTTTCAAGAAATCTCAATTAATAACATCATATTTTGTTGTTGATAGGGATTCAAATTTCATTTGCATGATAAATGTAATCCTATGACCCAAATATACCGACATAATTAATATATTAATCAAAATACCTATGCCACATCACTTCATTTTACTCCAAATATCTCGAAAAATAATGACTTTATAGTTCCGAATAAAAAGTATATTATTTACATAGACAGTATTAGAGAATCTAAAAATTGCACAAAAATAGCAATTTCACCAGTAGCGTAGAATTTGGGAATTTGGTACCTTTCACTTTTCCCTGTCGTACTTCTCTGATAGTAGCCAGAAACGTTTATTTAACATAATTTAGTAGGGTGTATAGTACCTACACTTTCTGCCAAGTATGTCAATATTATGTCAGCTTTAAAATACGGGGTAGACATATTTTTAAATTTTCTAAATAAAACACCTTGTAACTCAGTAAAGAACCACATTTTATTTAAGTCATATGTGTTCAATCTTAATATTTTCTCATCTCGTCGCACTACAACCCGGGATGGGTTTTGGCTGACTGCACAACTTGCTTCCATCTTGAACGGTCGTCCATAATAGTTAGGTCAGTGGGTAGCCCCATTTTTTTTAGATCTGACCATATATTGTCTCTCCATTGCATTAGTGGACGTCCTTAGGGCCTTCTTTCTGTGGGGACTTCCTCCCATATTAACTTGGCAAGGCGGTTATTAGGGAGTCTATGTACATGGCCAGCCCATCTTAGACGTTGGGATTTAATCTCTTGGACTATATCGCTTGCTCTATACATCTACTTGACCTCAGCATTTATTCTCATTCGGTATTGGTTGCTATCAATGTCGTGATAAGGCCTAAAGATTTTTTGAAGGATTTTCCTCTCAAAACATCTAAGTTTTCTTTCAGTTTCTTTGGTCAGCCTTCACGTCTCACACCCATACATGAGCACCGGTCTAATCACCCTTTTATATATTCTAATCTTTGATGTTCGTGTTACGCTTTTAGATTTAATAGTATTTTGGGGGCTGTACATACATCTGTTTGCTGCACATGTATTTGGTCCCTTTTGTCTGTTGATGCACATGTATTTGGTTTTCTCTTTATTTACCCTTAAACCAGTTTTCTTTGCCTCTACCTCCAATTTATTAAAAGTCTCTTTCACATTGGGTGACTGTGTTTCCCACAATGTCGATGTCATCTGCGTATGCTAGTAGTAATGTTGGTCCATTTACTATCAGTAATTCTGTTTTAAGTTGTGCTGCTCTTACTACTTTCTCCAGGATGATATTAAAGAGGAAAGTTTTTTTTAAAACTAAAAGTTCTGCCATTGTATTTCCCATCTAATCCCTTTTAATGCTGTCGTACGCTTGGCGGAAATCTATAAAGAGATTATGGATAGTTCTATTAAATTCCCATTCTTTTTCAAGCAGCTGTCTTAGAGTAAAGATCTGATCTATGGTCGATCTATGTTTTCTGAAGCTAGCTTGGTATTCCCCCATGAAATTTTCTACAAACGGTGTCAGCCTACTTAATAGGAGGTTCGATAAGATTTTATATGCCGTATTAAGTAGAGAGATGCCTCTATAATTAGAGCACTTCGTTTTGTCCCCCTTTTTATGGATGGGTATGATTACACTTTCGTGCTATTTTGTTGGTATTTCCTCTTTGTTTCATATAAGTGTTATTAGTTTGTGTATTTATTTGTTTATGTAGAGTTTCTCCTCCGTACTTAAGGAATTCAGCCAGTATATTGTCAGAGCCTGGAGCTTTTTCGTTCTTCAATTTGTTAATTGCTTGCAATGTTTCATCTATTTGGGGTCCCCTACCGGTCCACCCCAAAATATATATTTTCTCCATATACTTCCTCTTGATATATGTTTAGTAAAGTCTTGAAATATTCTTGCCATGTTTGGAGCAGTTTTTTTCATTTATTATTAATTCATCATTTTTTCTGAGTACAGACACGCATTTAGGTCTGACTAGGTCTGAAGCCTTTCTTTTCGTTTGGCACTGATTTGTAAAATGCTCGGCTACTTGACTGTTGCCTATTCCTTTCCATTTCTTCATATTTCTGTTGTTTATACTTCCTTTTTTCTCTCTAATTAATTTTCTTGTTTCTCGGCGTGAAGTTCCATAGTTTTCTTTACTTTCTGTTGTTCCTTGTTGAAGCACAATGTTTCGCTTTATCTGTCTGCCGTGTAGTTTTTCTTGACATTTTCTATCAGACCATTTCCTTGTTCTCTTCCTGCTTTTTTCCTATTAATAATTCTGCTGACTCCATAATTAATTTTTTTATTTATTGCCACAGCCTTTCGACGTCATTGCTCTGGTTTACTGTATTTAGATGCTGTTTAATTTCTTGTTTGTAATTTTCTTGGATTTTCTCATTTTGCATTTTCTCGATGTTCCCCTGCCCCAATGCTTCGTTGGCCTTAGGTTTCTCTGAAGATATTCTCAACCTGATTTTTGCTCTTACTAGGTGATGGTCTGTATCTCCATCTGCTCCCCTGGGGCTTCCTACATCCAGCACATTACTTCCATGTCTAGCATCGATAATTACGTGGTCAATTTGGTTCCGCATGGAGTGGTCATTAGAGACCCAAGTCTGTTTATTAATGTTTTTATGTTGGAACATAGTAGACTTTACAAGCATATTGTTAGCCGATGCTAGCTTTACGAGCCTTTGTCCATTGTCGTTTGGGATATCGTGGAGGCTGTGTTGTCCTATTGTCGTTCTTAGGTTAGGATCGTTGTTAATTTTCGCGTTGAAGTCTCCACAGATTATCTGCATGTCTTGTTTGGGGATTTTCTCAAGCGTTCTTTCGAGTTGTTCATAAAAGTAATCTTAAATATATTCGTCTTTATCTTCTGTCGGAGCATGTGCGGATATAATTAAGATATTGTACCATTTTCTTAATATTTTAAGATCAGAAATCTACAGTTGAGATATTACCAATTATTAATGAAACACCATGTATAAGTCTATTTTGTTCATTCAGTTTTAAGATTATCTTTGTTGTTATATTTAAGCTATTATATTTTATTAACCATGTTTCCTTTTCTCTAATAGCAAACCAACGAATTCCAGTAATCATGGAATGAAAATGCTACTATCTAAGAATATTATTTATATTAAGCACAATCCTAAAATTACTTTCCCTTTTTTTTCTTGTACGTAATTGAATTTTTCTTACTAGTTTAATTTATTTATATCGTGTAGACGAACAAAAATATAATTATACAGTAATTAGACGTGGCGCTTGGTTCTGCCCACAAAGTCACTGAACTTTAATTTAGTAAAAGGTATTGTCTTCGTAGGAACTTAGCCAACATTTAGTTAAAGCACAACATTAATGTAAATTCATTGTCTGTGTAGTATTTCGTAATTCTTAGTAGTAACTTTCAGATTCAAACAATGTAAATAAACATTAGATTGTAAAATTTGAATTTGTCTGCACCTTACGACATTTTGTAAAATAAATAGTAATTTACATAAAATATACGATTTTAAAGTATAAAATTTTCATAAAATACCGTTGGTGTGTTCCTTTTATTTATTTGATTTGTTTTAACCGATCACTAACCTGGTTACATTAATTCAAAAATTCCTAATAATATTTTTTGCTTAAGTTCCTGTATTGCACATAACGATATTAACATTCTCCACAAATATGGTATTCCATTAGTGCCACACCTCCTATTGAGGTTGCTGATTAACGTGGCTATTTGCACTTTAGAAACTGCTGCACGGAATGATTCTACGATTATTATAAACCATTCGCGAAGGTTTCGCAGCCTAGAGATTCTTCCTTCAATTACATTACCTTTCCTTGCATTATAAGTTGTAGCCCCTAGAGACATGGCCAAGGAACTCAACTCTTTTCTTCTTTACTATCATCATCATAAGACCTTTGTGTCCACTGCTGGACATAGGCCTCCCTCATTTTTGTTCATTGTGCTTATATTGAGCACTTTTCGTCCAATTTCGTGACATTTTCTTAAGATCGTCAGTGCAAAGAGAAGGGGGTTTTCCTCTACTTCTTTTGTCTAATCTCGGCCTCCACTCATGCAATCTCTTCGTCCACCTTTTATCACTGATTCGGGCGACGTGTCCGGTCTAGTTCCATTTCAGTGTTGCAATTCGGGAAATTACTTCGGTAACTCCTGTTCTTCGTCTTAAGTCTTCATTTCTAACTCTGTCACTAAGCGATATACTCAGCAGTGACCTTTCCATTTTCCTCTAAGCTATTTGCAGCGTTTTCAAGTTGTAGCTATCAATGTCAAAGTTTTGGCACCATAGATCATTACAGGCAACACACATTGGTCAAATGTTTTACGTTTTAAAGAAATTGGTGTATCGCTTTTAAAGATGTCTTTGAGTTTCCCATAGGCTGCCCGTGCTAGGTTATTATTATTCTTCTTCGTAGTTCGCATGTTTGGTTGTCTCTTGTGATCTTTATTTCGTGTCCAAGGTATACGTATTTTTCCGCCAGCTCTACTTCGTGGTCTCAAATATTGATATTTCCGCTAGTTACTAGGTTTGTCATGAATTTTGTTTTGGAGATGTTTATATTAAGACCCACACTGGCACACACTAACTGAAGTTCATGTAGCATTGTACATATCTCCTTTAGGTTGCCCGAGAACAAAACTATGTCGTCTACGAATTTCAAATTTGTTAATCGTCTGCCGTCAATGTTCAGGCTTTTCTCTTCCCAGTAAAGTTTTTTACAAGCATATTCAGTAGTACTGCGGTAAACAGTTTAGGCGATAAGGTATTACCCTGTCGGACTCCTCTGCCGATTGGGATATTATCTGTGTTTTTATGTAGTTTTACCAAAATAGTTGCATTCTTGTATGTATTGTAAATTAACTTTGTTTATCGGTAGTCAATGCAGCATGCTTGTAGTGCTTCCAGAATTTTGTCAAATTCTACCGTGTCAAAAGTATGGATATGGAAATCTACAAAAGCCAGACCAAGTGGTCGATTGTATTCAATAGTCTTCTCTATTATTGTTTTAAAGCTCTGTAGATTATTTTTATAAGAAATAATATTTCTTATATATCGCTTTATAAAAATATTATTTCAGGTTCAATATTCAGTATTGTTAGCACTACTCGATTTGTGACTTTATCCGTCCAGGACACTTTCAGAACGCGTCTGTAGACCCACATTCCAAAGGACCCTAACTTTTAAAGGAGTTTCCAATTTATTGTCTAGCATTTTACAACTTATAGAAGTTTGGGAAGGACATAACACCTAACCGTTCTTATTTTTAAAGTTATCTTCTTCTTTTAGTGCCGACTTCACTAATGAAGGTTGGCTATAACTATTGCAAATTCGTCCCTATCTGCTGCTTTTTTTAAAAGCGTCTGTGTATTCAACCCGGTCCAGTAGAGAATGTTTTTTAGCCAGGATATTTGTCGTCTATCAGGACCCCGTTTTTCTTCGATTTCACTGTTCACAAACAGCTGCAACATCTCGTACTTCTCATTTCTAAGTATATGAACCACATATGCTGTATTTCTCCTTTTAATGGTGGTCAGAAGTTCTCTCTCTTTCCACTCATTGTGCAATTTGTGCAAAACCATTTCTTTCGTAATTTGATCGGTCCATAGTATTTTCAAAAGTTTTCTAAAAATCCAAATTTCAAAAGCTTCCAGCTTTCTCATTAAGTCAAAATTAACAGTCCAAGCTTCGGCACCATAGAAAAGAATAGAGTGGATATAACATTTTACCATGTAATATCGGATTTGCAGATTGAGTAATTTAGTAATTTAATTTTATCTGACTCATTTATATTGATAATTTAGATAAATTTATATTACATTTTAAACTAGACGACTTAAAAATAATATTGCCCATATAGCTGAGTTGCGTTCCTTTGACGAGTTAATTGTAAAATAGTTCATTCGATTACATGAAATCAACTTTAACTTGAGAATATCTGTCAGAAAAATCATAGCATGTGATTTATCTTAAAAAAGACAACCACATGTTATGATGACAGTAAAATTCTCCTGGTAATGATTCCATATTAAATCATGAGGAAAAACCCAGAAAAGAAAACCTCCTAATACTATCCCGACATGGTAAGTATTTGGTCCTACATTTAGTTTATGCTCAATAAACACCAAACTCTGATTTTATACGTATGTTATTTAAAAGGGTACACGTAAACTCATCACCAATTGCCATAAATACCCTCTTACATAGTACAAACTCGCCACCGCCATAAAAGTAGGGATTTTCAAATAGACCTCGAGAGATTGGTAAACTCATCACTGGCCTACCTGCACCCCGTGGCAGTTATAGACCATAAACGCCTTACAAACCGCTAAGATTTGGTAATTTGACAGAATAAATCTAAAATAGATGATTTAAATGCAAATGGAATTTACTGATTTTTATTTGTAAATTCCGCAAAATTCTATTAATAGCTAACTAAAACTATATATGTATATATGTATATATATATATATATATATATATATATATATATATATATATATATATATATATAATCGAACACCTCTCTACCCTAAGGTGTGAGGTAAATACAAATACAGGTTACAGATATACATTACATCTCAAATCCAATGAAAATGCAGAATTTTTTTTTCTATTCTATTCTGTGCACGAATTTTGTCCATTCTTTCTTGTTTTTTGCCTTATTTTGAGCTTCTGGCTATTCCATTCCCCTACTTTTCAAAATCTGCCCTACTTCGTCATCCCAGGTTTTTCGTGGTCTGCCTCTGGTTTTAAACTTTTTCACTTTAGCCTTCCAGACTTGCTTAACGGGTCGGTTGTCGCTCATTCGGCACAGATGACCAAACCATTTTATTTGTTGTGTTTCAATAGCGTGTAGTACAGATTCTATGCCCAGTTCTTCTCTAACATCTTCATTTCTTATTTTGTCTCGTCGTGTTATTCCTTTGACTCGTCTTAGATATTTCATATCAATGGCTTGTATCTTGCTTTTTAATTGCTTTGTTAAAACCCAGCTCTCGCTTCCATATATCAAGATTGGTCGGAATACTGTCTTATAAACTGTCATTTTGGTTCTTCTGCTGATTTCAGGTTTACCTATGAATGCTCTACTAAGATTATGGTACACTTTTGAAGCACTACTTATTCTTTCTGTTATTTCATTCTGCATGGTACCTTCTCTGTCTATTGTAACCCCTAGGCATTTGAATGCATCTACTTGTTCTGTGAGTTGTTGGTTAATTTCTATGTTAACATTTCGGTTAGTTTTCGCTATTAGCATTACCTTGCTTTTCTTAACATTAATCTTCATGTTTCTAATTGCCAGCTCATTATTCCATCTATCTATATTTTTCTGGAGGTCCCTCTCGTTGGAAGCGCATAACATGAGATCATCTGCGAATGCACACTCAGCTATACCAACCGGTCGTAGTTTACTATATCCGATATGTACTTTTTGTATACTTGCTTTTGTTTCCTTAATTATGTCGTCAATAATCAATATGAACAGTGTGGGGCTCATAACACCTCCTTGTCTTAGACCCTCGTTTATTGCAAACATTTCTGATTCCAAGTTATCCTTACGCACATAACTCTTGTTATTTTGATACAGACTTTTGATAGCACCTGTTAGTTGATGGTCAATATTTCTATTTTGCAGACTTTTTCAAACTGCTTCCTGGGACACTCTGTCAAATGCTTTCTCAATATCTAGAAATGCCATATATATTTCTGTGTTCTTTATTCTAGCTTTCTCAATTATTTGTTTTAACGTAAATATATGGTCTTGCGTACTGTGTCCCTTCCTAAACCCACTTTGTACTTCATCCAGATGTGGTTCAACGATGTGTCTTAATTTCTTTTCTAGGATGCTTTCATATATTTTGGAGACGATACTGAGTAGATTAATTCCTCTATAATTTTCACAAGAACTTGGGTCTCCTTTCTTAAAGATTGCTAGTATTATGCCAATTCTCCAATCTTCGGGGACTGTACATCGGTTCCAAGCCATGTTTATAATTTTGGTTAAAAATTTAACTCCTTTCGGTCCCATTGTCTTTAACATTTCAGCAGTGATTTTGTCATGACCAGCTGATTTACCTCTCTTTGTATTATTAATTGCTTCTTTGACTTCTTCTATTTGAATATCATTTTCTTGTTCATGTTCTCCTTCTACTTCTAGGAGTTCATTACAGTTTCCTCTTTCGGTTGTCTTGGTGTTAGGAGTTCGCTGAAATATTGTCTCCATCTTTCCATAATCTCATTTGGTCTGATAATCAGTGTGCCGTCTTTACGTTTCACCTGTTTCATCGTTGTTTCTTTACCTTTTCTTAGCGTCTTTAGTGCCTTGTAAAACAATTTTTGGTTACCACGACTATCTGCCTCCATCTTCATTTCAAACTCATCTCAGGATTTCTTCTTCTTCTTCAGTACCATTTCTTTCACCACCTTTCTTTGTCGTTTATATTCTTCGTAACTATTTTCTGTTTTCTTGTTTAAGTATATTTTCCATTTCTGTTTTTTATATTTTATTTGGGCTTTTAATTCATCGTCCCACCATCGTGTTTGCTTCTTATTTCTGTTTACATGGTTTATTCCACACGTTTCTTTTGCTGTCGTCACGATGGTTTCTTTAAATTGTTTCCAAGTTTCCTGTAAGTTGTCAGTACTATGTGCATTCGTTAATTTGGCTAGTTTTTCTTCTATTTTACTTTTGAACATGGCCGCGACTTTTTGGTCATTTAGTTTATAGTTTTTAATATTCTCGTTCGCTTTATTATTTTTCGTTCTTTGTTTAGTGGTTTTAGGGGGTTTTTTGAGGTAATCTTATCTTTACCATTACGAGATAGTGGTCACTATAGATTTCCGGTCCTCTTTTAACTCTGACATCAGTGACCTCTTTCCTAAATTCTCTATTAATGAGAACATAATCTAGAATTGATTTTTCATTTCTGCTCCTGACTTCTTTTGTGAACTTGTGTATATCCTTGTGTTCAAAAAATGTGTTGGTGATAATCAAATTATTCTCCATGCAAAAGTCTATCATCCTTCTTCCATTATCGTTTCTTGTATCTTCCCCCTGCATACCCAAAATATCTATGTTATCATCGTCTCTTTTACCAACTCTGCTATTTATATCGCCTAGAATGATTATTCTACCTTTCACATTTTCTATAGCATCATTGAGCTCTTCCCAAAATTCTTCTTTAACTTTCAATGGTTCGTCATCATTAGGGCCATATGTGACTAATATAGTTGTTATTTCTGAATTATCTAGTGTTATCTCTATCTTTAAATTTCTTTGTGATATAAATTTCCAATTTTTAACATATGGCATATAGCTTGCTCTCATTAGGAATCCTACACCTTCTGCCGCTCTACTATCGGTACTGACTCCACTGTACAAAAATACATGTTCTTTATCCAATTCATCCATTCATTGACCTTTCTTCTTAGTTTCCGTGATTGCCAAAAAATCTAATTGTGCTTTGTCAAATTCATCTATTAATTCTTTCTCTTTTCCATTGAGGCTTCTGACGTTCCACGTAGCCATTTTTATGTACGTTTGTAGTCTATTTGCACCTTGATCTTGTATTAAATTTTCTTTGTTACAGTTTCCTTTTTTGTTCAATTCAATTATATCGTTAAACCTTATTCTCGCCTTGTTTGTTATTCCATGCTGATCAGTTCTATTTGGCTGATGGTCTGCTATTTCTTCCTGGATTTGTTGAGAGCCTTCATCTCCCTGTTCCACGTCCATACTTCTCCATTTATAATAAGTTTTTGAAACCCCATTTGGACTGTATTCCCTTTACTCTTTTCTTCCTTAGCTTTAGCTCTAATTTCTTTTTGAATGATTCTCTGCTGTTCGCTCATATCATCATTTATATATACTTTGTGTTCTCTAATATTTCTTAGTTTGGCTTTATTGTTCATAAGTGTGTATTTCTGGTTACTATCTTTTAGTTCTAATAAACAGGTCTTTTCTCCTATTTTAATTGCTCTTTCTATTTCAATCTCAATGTTCAGGTGCGCACTTATAAATCTTTGCATATTACTCTTCACTGTTTCTACGTTATTTGTTTCTATTGGTAGTCCTGAACTACTACATTATTTCTTCTTTTCTCGTTCTCAAGTCTTTCAATTCTGTCCATTGCTTGTATAAGATCTTTCTGGATCTCTTGATTTTCTTTCCTGATTTGCGTATTTTTCTTTTTCAGCTCTTGAATTTCTGTTAGACATTTTTTTGTTCTTGTTTTATTTCCTTTATTTCTGCTTCTATAAATCGTTGCAAGCCTTGGATCATATCCATTATTTTTCCTGAGTTATCTTCTTTCTTCTCTTTCATGTCTGGAGATCTTTTAGTTTTTGCACACTTTCCAAAACCAAATGTTTGTGAGCTTTTCCTTCTTTTGCCCTCATCCGTGGTGTACTCGTCTTCACTACTCATTGCTTTCTAATTGTGCTAGTGATATTGGCTCAGTTCAACTACCCAATCGCGTAAAAAGTAGACCCCGGTCAACCCGTCGTAAGTCTTGCTTTTATCGATCGGTCTTCTATTAAGCTACAGTTAGTTTTCTTCACAATAAATTGTATATTTCTGTTCTCTTTAAATTCTTTACTATTTTTGCATTACGGTAACACCGCTTTTCTACCGGTCAGAATCCCGAGGTCGAATTAGTTCCTTTGCTCTTATCGCTAAATTAAACAACAGAAACTGTTCGTATCGGAACAACTGATTTTGCTTATTATTGTTAATAATTAGCCACTTACTGTCGGTTTATTCCCACTGCGATACGCGTTGTAACTTTACACACACTTATTGCTGCTTTGACACAATTATTTCACTCTGCACCTCTCGATTTTCGGGTTTAATGCAGGAGCAAGCCAATTGCACTTCATACGCTTGACCGCAGCGTTGCCGTTCCTATACGAAAAGTTCTAAAACTATACGAAAAGAAAAATTTCTCTTCATTTGCCCTTGTTCTCTTAACATTTATAGTGAGCTGCTCATTACGTTTTGAGCCAACGCGGACGAAAAATGATACATATCAATAATTTCAAATTTAAATTGCAAAAGACTCTAAAATCGAATTGCTTTTGTGAAACTGCAATAAAAATAAGAAAATTAATATTTACAAAACTGTTAGATACAAACCAAAGTATGTATATAAAATTTGTATGTTACTTATGCATTATCCATTTGAGAAAAGTACGGTAATAATAATAAGTGCAAATCGGTGTAATACTGAAGATGGTGTTCTATTAAAACTACCTAAATCATGTCACATGCAACATTTTGTATAGCCGAAAATAATTTTTGGTGATAGACCACTTAATTCTAGAGAACTTCGCTATTTTTCTTACTTAACACAATTTTCGTGTTTCGTGAACGGTGGTAGAGTCAAACACCCTGCATATTTAGAGGTTTAAATCTAAATACAAATGTATGCCAATATCGTTCTTTAAAGTTTGTTAAGAAATACTCATACTACATTTCTTTTGCTAGATATTTTTAATAAAAATTCAAACTGCCAGGATTGGAAAATCATTTAGTATAAATAACTAATTTCTGTGTAGAATTGCAATTGTATTCTTATAATAAGTTTAACATTACCAGCTGAAGATCCAAATATTTTTTTGACTTAACCACAAATGGATTTTTTTTTTAATTCATTCAAGTAATTTTTCACATGAAACGTAAAAATATGCCAAGAGCTTATTAAAATTTTAAAACTAAAGAAGATTTTAATTTATGGAATAAAGTCCAGTTGTCTGAAAATGACCAATATGTGTTTATATTTCTATAATTACTTTTAAGCCCTTTTCTCTATTTGGATTGCCGAATATAGGGTTTTCCTAATTCCCGCCATTCATCTCTGTTGTTTGTAAGACGTTTCCACATTGGCCCTGCAGTTCTTTTAATATCGTCGCTCCATCGCATTTGCGGTCTTCCTCGTCTCTCTCTCGGTCTTTTGGCTTCATATAGCCGCCAATTCCCGATATCTTTATTCCATCGGCCATCCGTAAGACGTTCGTTATGTCCAGCTCATTACCATTTCAGTTTAACTGCCAGTTCGACAGCATCTTTTACTTTTGTTCTATTACGTATAATTACTTTAATAATTGTGGAAAATGTTCTGCACTGCGTTTTGAGACATAATCACGTAAGCGACCTTCGAAAACTAAGCCGTCAAGTCATCAGCAACATATTTAAGATGGAAGCTCAAGAGGACTTATCGGAGAAGCCATCAAAAATCATTCACCAAAAGATTGCAACTTCTTCTTTTAAAGAACACATGGTAACAGGCATCTTTTGTATTCGGAGAAATATGAGCAACGATCGTTTTCCTTTTATGTCACCTGTACCCACGACAATGGGAAAGTTCATCAAGCAATTCAACAATTGAATCTAAAGACGAACCTTGATAAATGTTTTGTGTTGGATAACAATTAGTAACAAAATATTAATGTTTTTGGCATTCTTGAGAATTTACGATACTTGGCGAAAGCAGAGGCATATTACTTGGATAGTACATTTCAATACGATCCAAAATTTTTCTTGCAATTATTTACCATCCATAGATTATTAAATGGGTTATGATTACTCAATTAATTTGTTTCTTCCAAGAAGTTGGTGTCATTTTAAGTCCATTAAGTCTTGTGGCCGATTTCGTAATTGCCGTTCGACCATGTGTGAACCGAATTGGGTGTATACGAGTATTTCACTTGACTCAAAGTTGGTTTCGCAAAATCCAAAAACTTGGTTTGGTAACCACTTACAAGAGGGGAGATTCCAACGGCAAGTGGCTGCACCACTTATTTGGCTGGCCATTTTTGGACTCAGAACGAGTAGGCGATTGTTTCGTCAACGATTTCATGCGGATATCCCTAACCTCCCTTAATTTATGAAAATGGCCGATTAGTCTCTTTTTTCTTTAAATGTTTGGGCATCCCAGTCTAGCCATATACATTTCACCACAAATCCATGCGAATCCTTTCATTTCCATTTTTCCAACCATTTTTACCATTCTCATCCGAATATCCCCACTTTTTTATCTATGCTTCTACAATACTGAACAATGGTGTACATAAAACTGCATAGTTTACATGTACCTATCCTGTTTTCATAGGACAATGTTTCTTCGAGTCAAGCATTTTGATTCATTCTGTCATAATAAATAGATGTCTAATTAGGTAATAAGTTGAGTACTATTTCCGGTATAAACAGAAACAGCACATACTCATAAATATTTTCATTATAAAGTTACTATCGAAAACTTATGCAACTGAATTTTTAGATCTCAAAACCGTTTAAATTGGCAAATACGTCAAATAGGCCACACCTTAAAAAAATCGATATTAATATCTATTTTGAAGCAATTTACCTATCTCCAAAGGTTGGCGGTGATCAGTTTACTATATCTCGAAAGGTCTAATAATTTTATGGGGGGCTATAAAGTGATGAGTTTGTACACGTCCATTTAAAAAACGTAAATGACATATCCTCGATATGTAACTGACTTATTAATAGTGGTTAAACAAATTTTGTTTAATATATTAATGTTTTTATTTTGAGAATGATTTCCGAAGTGGAAATTGAAACGTCAATAAACTTATTTTAAACTTCAGTTGTGGCCTATTCGCCTTAAAATAATAATGACACTGATTAAATTTTTTTCTTTTAAGGTATATTAATATGTCGGAAGATTTAAAAATATGGTTCAACTTGCCAAAGACTATCCAAGTCAGTCCTATACGAAGGAGAAGCTCAACGGTTTGGTTATCTTTTCCCATGCGAATCTCGTGACCTAGGTATTTATAGACCTTTCCCTGGTATATGGATCTTGTTAGTTAGTAGTAGAAGTTAAAGTAGAACTGATTTTAAAGTTTTTTGTCCTCATCTACATTAGGTTTTTGTCATTGTCGGTCAGTATATATTTCATTAACATATATATTCCAAAACGGTCAGTCCTATACGGTCATTCACATATATATTCCAAAAGCGCAGTAAACAGTTTCGGTGATATGGTGTTCCCCTGACGCACTTTACATTGTATCGGAAATTTCTGAGTTTGACGATCACTTACTTTAACGCTAGTTATTGGGAGAACGATTTCTGAAGTGGAAATTGAAACGTCAATAAACTTATTTTAAACTTCAATTATAGCTTATTCCCATTAAAATAGTAATTACATTAAATGATTTCTTAATAATAAGATATTAAATTGAAATTGCATACGGCATTGGAGTAGGTTAATGTTAGAGATTTTGTAGATGAAGTTTATGTTAAAGATGTTGATGATTGTTTGGTGACTGCTGTGTTAGTTGGTTTGACTTATCGGCTTTTTAAAAAATAAAAATCGATCCTTTGTTTATGCCAATACGATATGTTTCAAATGGTTTATATGGATTGAATAAAAACTGAACTTACACTTTTTCTTCTCTCTAGTTAGAAAATCACTTTAATTTCAGTCTTAGTATCAAACCTTTTTTAATATTTGCCTGCCATAACCCAACAAAAAACACTTTTTATTCGGAGCTGAAATTATTGGCAGTTCCCTCAATAAAATATTTTGGCAGCCCCTCAACGAATCTTTTTGTTATACAAGCTTTATTTTATATAAAAACAGTTTTCTGTTAATATATTACTATATAATAACTCAAAAAATATTAACGTTGCGAAAAATTACATATTTTTTTCTTAAAATTCACTATTCTAACGAATAACATAGTTTTTTTTTATAAACTTTTTCCACCCTTGAGTTGGGGTGGGTGGTAACCACCCCCAGACGAAAAGCACATATTGGCATAGGGTATATTTCGATCTTTGAGCTATTTATCTACCGTCAAATGTTTAAGGAAATCCATGCATATAAAATGAATTCTGAGCAGAAAACCTTCATATCCTTGACTAATTTAGATCATAATAGTTACTATTTTTAATAGAAATTAACCACAAATTTAGTTAAAAATACATTTATTTTGATGTTTTGCTTTCCACCTAGAAAATCGTACTTAAAATACAAATTAAACAAATCATTTTGTTTTGTTACATAATAATACAAAAAAATTTCTAATAAGAAATTAAAACGTCAATAAACTTCAATTGTGGCTTATTTCCATTAAAATAGTAATTCCTTTTTCCAGAATTCGGCATTCTGGCAAGGCACATTTTTTGTTGATTTATGTTATGTTTGTCAAAGGCCTTTTCATGATTCACAAATATTAAAGCTAGTGGTTTATTATATTTAGCACAATTTTTCTATAACATTTTTTTATTATAGGAGTTTGGCAAGGACCTGCAATAATCTTTTCCAGCCACTTTCAAGATATCTGCCATTATTTGATCGCCTTCGGGGGACTTGTTTTTCATTTATTGCACTGACCTTCGAACTTTACTGTATATTATGTCCGATATAATTTTCTATCCCTAATTAATTATATTTTATAATGATCCACTGCGGATACATTGCTTGTTCTTTATATGGAGAAAAACTCTATATAGTGTTCATAATTTGATCTCGATCCTCAATGATTTGCCCTTGTTCATTTCATTTCTGTGGATGTTTTTTCTTCCAATGAAATTTTCAGTTTTTTTCAATGTTTGAATAATATTATTGTTCATTTCATTGATGCTGATATTCTTTAAGTCATGTGTAGCCAAACTAGTCTTAATATTTTATTCATAAACTGTAACATCTTCTGGGAATATCTATCTCTAGCTCTCCTTTTTAAAGATCATTTTTCTTATTTCGACTTCAATGTGTAAAGTGGTCTTTGCTCTAATGTATCTATGGTCACTCCCTGTTGAAAATTTATTCAATACTGTTACATTTTAAACTATCCTAAAATCTTTTGAGATTTGATATTATAAAATCAATCTCATTTTTTGTTCTTTGGTTTGGACTTTTATGTCCACTAACGTTGGGGTTTCTTTCTGAAGAATGAGCTCGTCACAAAGAAATTCCCCTGATGTAAGAAGTCAAGAAACCTGTTACTTTTCTTATTTCTCTCACCAAATCCAAAGTTTCCCATGGCGTATTTGCCTCATTTTGTTTAAAGTCCAATAATAGTTGTATAATGGGTTTTTGAAGTTTGTATAGCTGCTTTAATATACTTATAAAATTGATCAACTTCCTCATCTGAGTGGCTCGTAGTTGGTGCGTAAGTCTGTATAATTTTAAGTTGGAATTAATTAAATAATAAAGTAAACAATTGTGGTACATACACTTTTTATTGTTATTATGTTTGCTGTCCATGTTTTATGAATTAAAAAACCAACTACTCTGACAGATGACTCTTCGTTTCCTTTGAAATGGAACATATTTCCAGACGTAAGTATTGTTTGGTCTTCTCTTCGACGCCTAACTTAACTTATACCGTCTATATCCCATTTGATTTGTTTAAGTTCTTCCTTTAGTTCTATTATTAATGTTTCTATTGATAGAGTTTGTACCATTGTATCATAAACTTGATACAATTCGAAATGACTAAATGCCACTTTCGCATATACGTTTTTAAAAAACATTTCTTTCAAATATTGCCATTGCAATTCGTCCAATTTTGTTACTATCCTGGTTTTTAAATCTTAGGTGAGCACTGGTCTATCAAGGGTTTATAGACCCGGCATTTAGTTTTTCTGGTAAATATGTCTAATTTCATATGTCTCCATTATTTTCCCAGAGATCCCAGGTATGTTAATTCTGTGACCCTTTGTATATTTTTTGTCTTCTGGTATTTTATTATTGTCGTCCCAAAAAATAAACTTTTACTTTATTTGCTTTATGTTTGGTTGTTTTATCAATCTTTTTTGCGCCATATTTAATATCAAGTATCATATTCATGCTACTGTAATTCTGCTTTAGCGTTTTCTACAGCTAGTGTCGCTTCCTTTTAGGAACCATGTTGTGCTGATGTCTGTACATTTCTTCCATTTTTTATATAGGTAGTTTTCCTTTTTTTTAGTTTTGAATAAAATCCTTTATAAAAAGGTATATAAAAAACCCAGTTGGGCTATGTTAAATTGGCAAAACGTTTTCGGAATAAGTATTCCATCATCAGTACCAAGTTAATACATGGATGTAGCCACTAAATATGGGGTTACAAACCCTTTAAAAATTGCTAATTTAAATTTAGTTTACATAATGTCTGTTTTACAATTTAGATGGTAAAGTTACCGTTGGATTGGTAACATGGTGACATATGACTCTGCAATAAGTTGCAAGTCCTGAGACGGTATGTCTACGAGGACTTCAATAAAGCAACTAAGTTGCTTTATTGAAGTCCTCGTAGACATACCGTCTCAGGACTTGCAACTTATTGCAGAGTCATATGTCACCATGTTACCAATCCAACGGTAACTTTACCATCTAAATTGTAAAACAGACATTATGTAAACTAAATTTAAATTAGCAATTTTTAAAGGGTTTGTAACCCCATATTTAGTGGCTACATCCATGTATTAACTTGGTACTGATGATGGAATACTTATTCCGAAAACGTTTTGCCAATTTAACATAGCCCAACTGGGTTTTTTATATACCTTTTTATAAAGGATTTTATTCAAAATTTTTAATATATGGTATACAGCCAAACACAGGAACTTAGTTTCCTTGTGGATTTTTTTTAGTTTATCTTGAACTTTGTTTTACCACTACCAAGATGTTTTTACAAGTATTTTAATTGCGGTATTTCTGATAATATGTCATACTTCACTTCATACGCCTATCTATTCCGGATGTTGGCAATCAGCATGGCTATCCTAACTAAGGCTTCACGCGGGACAGCCGGACCCTGGACAGACTCTTGTCCGTCCCGCACTTTTCCATTTGTCCCGTTCCGCGTCCCATCCCTCAGCTATTTTCACTGCCCCGTCCCGTGTCTGCGGGACGTCTCGCTGTCCCGAAAATTAAATTAAATTATATATTCGAAATAAGTAAAAATATTTTTATAATAATGGTATAAAGACACATTTACTATTTATATTTATTCTGAGCTTATTTTGTTTTTACAAATTGTCTTAAAAATTAAACATCAAAATCCGAGCTTTTCGCCTTGTCCATATCTATACCCTGTAATAAAAGTAAAGCAGAAAAAGAAATACAAGAAAAAAATAAAAAAACAAAAAGATGAAAGAACGGCAGACAAAAAAAAAGAGAAAGATGATAATGAAAAATAAAAAGAAATTTGTTGGTAGCATATTATTTAGTTTTAGGTTTTTAATATTTACAGATTCTTTCATATTGTTAGGAAAAATCAACTGTAATTGAGAACTAAATATTTATATGAGCTTTAATGGTAATAAACAATGTTTTTAAAGTTGTACGTAACTGTATTTGTGAAATTAAACCAATTGTGTTGGCAATAGCACTGGTAAAAAAATGCGCTGTGGCTTGTGTCTAAATTAAGATACCATCAAAGATGTTTTATCTTCTATTAAGAAAATTTCATTATATTTACCATAATTTATCTAATTCAATCGATCTGGTTCCCATAAACCTTGCAAGTGTTTTGTAATGATGAATGAAAAAATAATTATCAGTTTTCAAATATGTTCTTAGTATAATAAATGGTCCATCATACATTAACATTCTTTACGCAAGTTAAATGATCACTAAAGTTAATACACAAGAAAATAGAAATTTACAAAAATAATAGTATTAAGAAGATTTTTTTATTGTAAACGTGATATAATATCATGCAACCGGTGCAGAATTTTTACTCACCATGTATCTAAGTCTATGTTATGCTTCCTGGTGCATAATATGGCTTCCTCTATAAAACAAATTACAGAAATTTGTTTTTGGAAGATATAGGTATTTTCAAATATTTTAGCGAACTTTACTTAGTTTAACGTCACACAGTGTACGTACCTTTTTGCTTTAGTGTAGCTTCTGGCACTACGTGATGAGTTCTCATTAAAAGTGCCAAAATCTCATGATTTGGCTTTCCCTTGGTCACAACAATAAAATATATTGTCTAACTAAAAAGTCTTTTTAAATTGGTCTTGTAATAGAGACTATTTAATTTATTGATTTAATCATCATTCACTTGCCACTGCTGGACATAGATTTCCCTCAAAAATATCCATCTGTTACGATCTTGTGCCTCTTGCATATAATTCCTATAACGTTTTAGATCCTCAGTCCAATGTATTGGTGAACGACCTTTGCTTCGGTAGGCATTATCTTTTGATCTGAATTCCAGTATCCGCTTGGCTAATCTGTTTGTTCATTTGTTTGTAATCATTCGAGCCACGTAAAATGCCCAGTTTCACTTCATTGTTGCTATTCTCTCTACAGCATAAGCCACTCCTGATCTTCATCGTAGCTGGCGGTTTGGGATCTTATCCCGCAATGAAACGCACATTATAGCACGTTCCATCTGCTATTATTCCTAAGAAGTCGTTAACATGATCTGTATACGTTTTAACCAAGCTAATAAAGTCGTTATGTTTATGTTTATATGAGTTTTCAAAAAAAATGACTGTTTAAAATCTGTTTAAATTTAATTTTAGTGTTTCTTCTTTAAATATTTATATATATATATATATATATATATATATATAAATTATTATTATATTATTATATATATAAATTTTTGCTGGTTGCGATATTTTTTCTACGAGGTTTTTGGCTCTTTATTTTGGTCTCTCTCTTTTGGTCCTTCTTTGGTGTGACAAAAGGTTGATCCAATACTTCCTCAGCGACGGTATGTGATTCTAATAGGCTTTGTGATTTCTCTTGTAACGGAGTTTTGAGTTATTCGATTATTTTCTCTTTCAAATATGTTCACATTACTAGGCTGAGATAGTTGCTTAGGATTTTTCTTATTGGTTAATTTGGTAGTACAATTTTTAGTAGTACAGGACTTTATATCCTATGGTATTACATTTAGAACAATTTAGACCAGCTAAAGAGATAGATTATGTAAGGGGTATTGTGGGGTATTGCCATGAGATATTGAAGAATGAGAGAATTTGGGATAGGAATAATTTTTGAGGCAACAAATACTTGACGCCTTAAGCTTAATATATGACTATATTCGGATTGGGTATGCCAACTTTAGAGAAAGTTACTTTGAAAACTGTAATAAGCTCCAATTTTTTGAGCTGTCCTTCGATTATAGTGTTTGGAATGCTGGAGCAATTTGATATCACTAGTCGACTAACAGGAGTAACTTAACTTCTAATCTGAAACGGATTTGTGATTCTGTAGTAAATTTTCTACGATTGTAGTGTTACTAAGGTAAATGCATACCCTGTTGTTGCAGATTCTAGAAGATGATATTTTTTGGTTTGTTCTAAAATTTTTATTGTTGTTATATATTCCTGTATTTTTATATCTGGTACTGATTATTAAACAATTGCTTATTCGTTAGATATTAAATTGAATTGCTAACGGCATTGGAGTAGGTTAATGTTAAAGATGTTGTAGATGAAGTTGATGAAGATATTGATAATTGTTTGGTGACTGCTGTGTTAGTTTCTAAGTTTATATCCATTTTTTATTTTTATTTTCTTCACTGGCAAGTTTTAGAGTAAGAGCCACTACTGATTTTTGACAATTAGATTGACTAATCAGCTTTTTAAAAAATAAAAATGGATCCTTTTTTTATGCCAATGTGTTATGTTTTAAATGGTTTATATGGATTGACTAAAAACTGTACTTACAATTTTTCTTCTCTCTAGTTAGAAAATCACTTTAACTTTAATTTAAGTAACAAACCTGTTTTCAATAGTTAGCAAAAACCAACAAAAACACTTTTTATTCGAAGCTGAAAATATTCACTCCCTGCCAATATGACAGTCCCTCTACGAATCTTTTTGTTTTATAAGCTTCATTTTATATCCAAACGTTTTCTGAATGTTTGTGTTATTCGCGAAAAATCGTTTAAAACATGTTTTTTTGACATGTTATTTGTGAACGTTTAGTCACGAATAACTCACGAATAAAACAATTGTTTTCTCAAAAATTTTTTCCACATTTGAGTTGAGGTGGTAACCACTCCCAGAGGAAATTTTCTATCTTTGAGCTATTTTCTGCCGTCAAAGTTTCAAGCAAATCCATGCGTATAAAAAGAATTGTGAGCAGAAAACCTTCACATTATTGACTAATTTAGGTCATAATATTTACTATTTTTAATAGATATTAACCACAAGTTTAGTTAAAAATACATTTATTTTGATGTTTCGATTTCCATCTAGAAAATCCTACTTAAAATACAAATTAAACAAAAATTATTTTGTTTAGTTAGATAATAGTACAAAAAAAAATTTCTAATGAGTATATTTTATCTGCCCCATTCATATTGATAATTTAGATATATATTTTACTGTCATATTTATGTACTATTATATGATATTGTCAATCTTTTTGAGGTGCGTTCTTGAGACGACTTTATTGGAGGATAGGTCAATCGTTTACATGAAATTAACTTTAATTTTAGACTACCTATCCATTATAAAAATCATAACATGTAATGTGCCTTTGAAAAGACAACCACTTTTACTGTCATAATCATATTATGACAGTAAAATTCTCTGGTTAGTAATCGAATAAACTATTCTTCAATAAAGTCGTCCCAGGAACAAACCTTAAAAATATTGAAAACATGATTTAAAGCTAATCTAGTTTGAGATGGACGGCTAAGTGTCAATGTGAGTAAGGTGGATAAACTTAAATTACATATTTTTGTTTGTATTACCAAGTAACAAAACAACACAATTAGTATAATTTATATTTTAAAAAAACATTTCCAAAGTAAAAATTAAAACGTCAAACTACTGCAACTATAATATTGTAACTATTTTTAACTGCAATTGTGCTTAATTCTTATTATAAATAGTAAATAGCTTCAGAAAAATATTTATTCTTAAAAACATTTAAAAATTTTTAAAAAATTTGTCATTTTAGAGTTCTGTTAATCACAAACTACTTAATCATAAACATAGATTATAGACTATAATAGATTATAATTAAACCTCCCGTCTAGCCAGAAAAAATGCGCACCTGGATGAACAAACCTCTACACGGGCGACATATCAATGTGATCAGTCACTAAAATATTCATAATACAATATCAAACTATTGTTTGATATTAGGAAAGCTGTTTCCCGAGACTGGTGGTTTACTACTTGCCATTTAAGAACATGTTATTTCAAAGAAAAATTGTCGGTACTGATTATAAAGAATGATTAGAAAGACTATTCACCAAGAACTAGGTAACAAACTGGAACTTCTCCAAACCGACGACCTACCTAATTATCAATATAACTCTGACAGAATGCTTGAAAACGACAACTAAAAACTATATAGGGCCGAACTGTGCTCACAGACCAACCAGTGTCATATAATACACCAGATCTCATACTGATTAATAAGCTTACTAGGCAAACAACACTAATAGATGTGGCGATACCTAATAATAATAATCTGCGTAATAAATATAATGAAAAGATCACCAAGTAGAGAGATTTTAGATTTAGAAAACATAAAACAACCAAGTCATAATGAACATCTCTATAGGACTATGCAGAAAGCGGTACTACTCTCAACTGCCAGATCCGTAAGAAAATTTTTGGGAAATACTTCGACGTACCAAGTCATTTAGGGTTCAACCAAAGCTCACTCCTTTTGGCGCCAATTGGAGTAGGTATAGTAGGTTAAGTGAATTTTCTACAATAAATCTAAAAATTTGGAAATATTGAAAAACAGTTTCTAAATCACCGATAAAATAGTCTTAAAGGCATACAATATTACTTATATTATAATATAGTAAAACATCATCATCACGTAGCGCTACAACCCTGGGTGGGTCTTGGCTGACTGTACAACTTTTTTCCAATTTTGTTTGGTCTTCCATCAACCTAGGGTCAAATGAAATGTTCATTTTCCGGAGATCTGCTTGGATGTTATCTCTCCATCGCATTCTGGGACGTCCGAGTGGTCTTTTGCCTGTCGGAATCTCTTCCCATACCAGTTTTACAAGTCCATCGTTATGCAGTCTGTGCACATGGCCCACCCATCTTAGTCGCTGTGATTTAATTTCTTGGACAATATCAGCGTCATTGTAGAGTGCTTTTAATTCGATATTGGTGCTGATCTTATACTGGTTTGTGGTGATGTCATGGCGAGGTCCGAAAATTTTTCTAAGTATTTTTCGTTCAAAGCGTCTGAGCTTTTCTTCGTTTGCTTTGGTCATGGTCCACGTTTCGCATCCGTATGTTATTACAGGTCTGACTTTTTGAACTTTTTGTAAGATTTTTTGATTTTATGAGCTTATCCAGAGCGAATAGACAGCGGTTTGCAGATTGGATTCTGTCTTTTATAATATAGTAAAACATTAATAGAATTTCATTTTGTTTAAACTACAGCTAAAATTATATAACACAATCCTAAATTACTCTGATGACATTAAGTTTTTAGGAATGATCTTCGATACGAGTATAACATGGAAAAAAACATATAGGTACTACAAATTAAGAAAACGTGCCAAAATGGAATCAATATTATAAAAACTCTCTCTAATAAAAACTATGGTGCTGACTATAACGGCTTAATCCATATTAATAAAACCCTAATAAGATCTAAAATAGATTACGGTTCCATAGTATATGCATTTACCAAAGAATTTGTATTACATCACCTTGACGTTATTCAAACTAAGGCATTAATAATAGACACAGGAGCACTCCGGACCAGCCTAAGAGAAAGTTTAAGAGCAGAAACTGGAGAGGCACCATTTAAATATGGAAGGATGCATTTAACTCTCACATATTCATTGGCCTTTAATTCTAATCCGAACAATTCAACTTCTTCTTTATGTGCCGTCTTCTACCGAAGGTTGGCGACCATCAAACGATAGGTTTCTCTGTTTTATGTCGCATGTATTCTATTCGCAGTTTCTGGTGTTTGAAACCATTCTCTCAGCCAGGATTTCTTCTTTCTGCTCAAACCTCTTTTACTTTCAATCTTGCCTTCCACGATAAGCTGTAGCAGACTGTACTTATCATTACGGAACATATGGCCCAGGTATGACGCTTTCCTCATTTTAACAGTTGTTAACAATTCCACCTCTTTACCCATACGTCTTAATACCTCTGTGTTGGTCACTCTGTCTGTCCAAGGTATTCTCAGTATGCGTTGATACAGCCTCATTTCTAGAACCGCTAACTTCTTTATAGTTGCTGCTGTTAACGTCCAGCCTTCAACTCCGTAAAGTAGCGTAGAGAGTACGTAGCATTTCGTGGCGCGCCATCGGAGGTTAACGCTTAGGTGGCGGTTGCTAATAATCCAAATAGATACAACATATTCACTGATCGTTTTAAAAACTTATAAACTGAAAATAGAAATGTGAAACCACCATACTACGAAAGAGTTAGCATTCCTCAATCCGACATATCCTTAAATATATTTAGAAAAGACGATACTCCGTACTCCTTAATAAAAATACCTTTATCAAAAAACTTTTCTAACTTCTATAACGTATACACATCTTAAACCTATATATGCCTCTAAAACATCTACTGGAGTGTGGACAGCTGTCGTTACTTCAAATATTACATTTGAATATAAACTATCATCCTTAAACTGCACACATACCGGCGAGCTATATGCCATCTACCAAGCTCTCACTCATATTAACTGCGGTAATATATCCAAAGCTCTTATAATTACCGTTATTCTTACTTCCATCAATGCCATTAACCGGCTTTACACAACATATCCAATTGCTCTCCTAATTAAAAAAGAACTATCTACCCTACAAGTCCAGAAAGTGGAGTTGGATCGGTCACACACTCCGAAAAATAGTTCCAGTATCGCAAAGACTGCCCTAGAGTGGAATCCCCAAGGGAAAAGAAAAAGAGGTCGCCCAGTACAAACTTGAAGAAGATCCATCATGGATGAGATAAGAGGCCAAGGAAAGTCTTGGAATGACGTGAAGGCCTTAGCGCAAAATAGAACCCGATGGCGCGTTTTCACTGAAGCTCTATGCTCCACTTAGGAGTTCAAGAACCTTATATATATATATATATATATATATATATATATATATATATATATATATATATATATATATATATATATATATATATATATACATCTACCATACAAAACAGCAACCATACTGTACAATTTCTATGGATTCCTTCACACATTGGACTTCAAGGGAACGAAACAGCGGACCGCATTGCTTAACAAGGAACAAACAGTGAAACAGCGAGTGAAGAGAGAAATGTAGTGGTAAATGACTTAAAATCATTTATTAGAGTGAAGGTTGACAATTTTGGTGGAACAGTTCAACTTCAAAACTTCGCGAAGTGAAAACATATGTAAAACCGTGGACATATCAAATTTCCAACAGAGCTCATTAAGTCGTTATTACTCGACTTCGTCTAGGACATACCCGACTTATAATCGGCCATACTATTCCTACTTGTAGAGTGTCCAAGATACCAGCTGCAGAGACAGACCAACCACATCATCGGATCAACAAGAGAAAAATGTCAAATTGAATAATTGGTAAAATTACTTAAAGACATTAATATAATTAAAAAACATTATTATTTATAAGTAAATTATCTCATGTATATGTATATATGTTGCTAATAACCTCAGAGGTAGATGCAACAATGTTTGTAAATAAAAAAAAATTATTTTATTTTGCATATATCTACATTTTTGTAAAATTTTCGGCGAAGTCGTAGAAATAGTATTGTGTATAACTGCATGGAATGTTAATTTATTACTCTTGGGAAATGTAGACCATTCCGTATTTATTACACATTGTACTATATTAAATATATGGAAAATAATATTGTACTATAATAAATAAAGAAAAGTGGAAAATATATGGAACTATATTTAGAAAGATGATTGCTTTATCATTTCTTTTAGTATTGCAAACAATCTATAAAACTGTGAATAAAAATTAACTTACTTCTACGATTTATAGAATAACTCAAAATAAAATAATATTAAATATTTACATTGTATTCAACTAAATACAAAAACTTACCGGAAATGTCATCATCCAACGTAGTAGTATCATCATCTTCGGCTAATATTCCCCTAACCTTAACAAAATCCGTTAAACTTAACGCCCACAAAAACAACATCCACTTTTGCAGATACATCACATAAAACTTGATTTCTTGATCAAAAGTTGCTAAAAATATAAATGAAAAACCCAACCAATCTTTACCACACAGTCGATCTGTCGTCTTTGTGAACAGTAATCAGAGCGTATTTTTCTAAAGTCAGCTCTCACTTGTCTGCTACAAACTGAATTCAATCGTAAATAAATAATAGGGTCTTTTCTGCGAAAACCAGGTCGACGATACCTATTGTGTGAGGTGTAAGAAGAGACTGCATTTCTTTTAGAATTTCTACGATATATTTAAAAAGAAAGAACTGTAATGGGGGGAATTAAGGAAGTGATTTGGATTATGTGACAATGCAAGTGAAATTGTTGATAACATGGTGCAGAACATTAAGTATAATTGAAAAATCTATTAAAAATAAAAGTCCCAGGTTATTGGTTCAGTTTACATCTTGTTTTCTCCTAAGGTTAAAGGTTATTACTTTATATAAAATTACATCCAAAATTAACTGCTTGATATAATTAAATTTTTTTGCACGTTACTTTTATACGGATATACAGTGTGGAAAACAAGTGAGGACCCATTTAACCAGAATGGCGAATTTGACGCCAGATGGACGGTTTTTTTACATTCAGTCTTTACACCATTTGACCAAAATCTAGCGTGACAGAAATCCTAACACCCGTTATAAATTACTATATTTTCAAAATATTTTGTACGATTACACAGAGTAGCAAAATTAACATTCCATCAAAATCTTAATATGATTTAAACAACTTAGAGGGATAAATCAATTAATAATAAGTTGATGCACCTCGGTGGACAGAGGCGTAACAGAGGCTCCCGCAGCATGGAGCTTGCGGGGGCCCCAATATATTAGGGACCCCATCTTGTTGTCTAATATAGGTAAAAATGTGTTGTTATATTATTTTACGCATGCATACGCAACGTTTTTAAGCAGTGCATGCAAATCTTCAAAAACTTCCCTCAATTTAGCAAAAACTCGCCCCGTTCTCGTGACCTCAGGAGGTCTTCGTCATACAGTGCAATACATACCTGTAAGTTTAAATTTAAGACTTTTTAAATAGGCATATTCCGCAAGTGCATCATCATCATCTCATATCTACTCCTCCCATAAACAGAAACTTAATCGTTTCCGGTCTCCCGACCTTTTATGGTAGCTACTATAAACCATCAGTGGCGCATCCAGAATTTGTCTGAGGGGGGGGGGGTTTGAAATTTTTTTATGCTACCTCCATTTTGAGTCCTTAAAATTTGGGTTTTACTTTAATTTAAAGTACAAAAGATAGCAGTGCCAAAGATTCAGGTATCTATTATCCTGCCTACCAACTAAAACCACCCTCTCTTACTTGTGCGCAGTTGACTGTGGGCCGCTGTAAGGATAAAAATTTAAAATAAGTAAATATTAAAATAAGTTTATTGACGTTTGACATTTTGGATATATATTTTGTAGACGGCCATCGCCGTATTTCCGTTCTCCTCCGCCAATCCTCCCGATCCAAGACGTGCTTCTCCTACAAACCTCTCGATTCCATTGCTCTTCTAATTCCTTCATTCTATTAGCGTCGAGGTCTACCTCTTCTTCTTTCTTCCTCCAGGGGGCTTCCATTTGTGAAGTTTTTGGGGCCAACGTTATTCAGGCATTCTCAATAGGTGTCCAAACCATTTTGAATCTCTTCTTTCTATTCTGTCAATGACCATTTCTGTAGCATTCATGTTATTTCTTATAGATTCGTTGGTCTTTCTTTTCTGCCTTGATATTCTAGCACTTCTTGTCAAATAATTCATTTCAACTGCCAACAATCTTCTCTTTAGGTCTGCATTAATTCTCCATACCACCATAAGGACTTCAGATATCCTACAATTTTACGTCCCTGATTAATTCGGTGTTTAATTTCGGTTTCTCCCAAGCCTTTCTTAGCAATTAGTGCTCCTAAATATTTAAATTTTTTCACTTGTTTGATTCTCACGTCCTCGTCTTTCAACACTTCAAACCTTGCACCTGATTGATAACTAAATATTTGGTTTTCTTCATGCTGATTTGTAACCCCATTTTAAATATTCTCTGTATAGACGCTTTATCATAAATTTTAGATCATAAGGATCTTGAGCTAGGACGACTTGGTCATCCGCAAAGTTCAGGGAGAACAGTACGTCTGCCTCAAGCCGGTGGCTGAGGTGGCCTACGGAGGGCTGCCTCAATATATAAATTAAACAGTAAGTGTGACATACTGCATCCTTGTTTTAGTACTTTAGTTACTTATATTGACTCTGATAGTCTATTTCCGATTTTTAGGTAAGTAGTGTTATCCCTGTATACTTCTGTGATTATTCCTAAAAAGTATGGACTAAGTTGTTGTGAAGCTTGCCATAATTTAAGTCTTGGAACTGTATCATACGCCTTTTCTAGATCGATGGAGGCTAGATATACTTCGGTACCAACCGCTATTCTTTTTTCTATTAATTGATGAAGTATAAACAAGTTATCAGTGCAAGATCAAAGATCGAAAATTCAAACGTCAATAAACTTATTTTAACCTTTAATTGCGGCTTATTCCCATTAAAATAGTAATTAGATTTTATCTCTGTCGTTGGCCCGGTTGGTGTTTCTCTTCTTCTTCTTTCTTTTTAATAACTGCTCGGATGTAATTGTGAACACTATTCCATCCCTCCGTACTTCCCGTCATCTTCACAATCATCTCTCTTAAAGTCACAGGGTTCATACCTATTTCTTTATACATTCTGTTTCTCTCCACTGTACATCTATTACACTTCAGCATTGTGTAAGTAACAATGTCGGAATATTCGCAGTATAGGCATTTATCTGTATCTGTCTTTTTGAACCTATGAAGATGCGCCCTAAAACAGACAATCTACCCAGTTCTTCAGGCTCGGGATCAGCATCTTGGTCAACTGGGCAACATCTTCCTTGTTGTTTCATTCTTCTTGCCATCTTTCCATTGATATTTCCCTTCTTCTTTTTTTATAGCTGTTGTTAAATGCTCTCTTCTCTCAAAGAGATGTCTTTTTTCTACTGTCATGTCATGAGATGTCATGCAGAGGAACACAACCCGTGATAATCCACAAGGCCACCGCAGATACAGTCCTGTAGGCGCAACAGACTCGTTTTGTCTACTTTTTCATAAGCCTAATATTAGGTATCTGTATCTAAATATAATGAAAAATATTATTAAATATTGTGTATTAATTATTGTGTATTTATATAATAATTATTGTGTTCTATATATTTAAAGTGGTAATTTATTTATTCAATTAGCGTTTTGGATTTTTGGTATTGTGTGTGAAAGACAAGTTACATCTTCCTACTATTCGTTATATATTTTTTACTTTATATGACCTGGGGGGGGGGGGTTAAAAATCATAATGCTTTGTATGTGACTATTGAAGAGTTTGAGAATTACAATTTTGCGAATTTTAGAACAATATTTCTAGATCTAGAAATGCGTTTTCTGTACATTTTTTGGTTGTTTGCATTTTGTGTATAATTGTGTTGTTTTACAAATTGTTTGTTTCAGAAAAACGAAAGCTACGTGCTCAAAAATCCGAAGAAAAACAAAAGTTACCAAAAATTTCTTCATCTTTTGTGACAACTAGTGAATTAAAATAGCAGCCCAGTGACACTGTTGAAGCGTCAATAGATACAGTTGATCTTGGTGGCTAGGTGTTCATCCAGATTTTAAACTGTGTTTGGTATAAAGCAGACACTACATGACAATTTTAAAAACATTGTGTGAAATAATATTAACTACCACATATCGTGAGGAGAGCATGAGAGTTATAATTTAAAAAATAAAATGGAACAATTTGAATATTTTTTCCTAACTATTTTATAAAATAAAGTTTTGGAATCTATAAATCTAGCTATCACTCTTTTGCAGTCCAAAAATGTGGATCTTTCACGCGCAACAGTACTTTTACATAACTGTAAAGAATTTTTATCAAATATTTGGCAAAACTATACGTCTTTTCTACAAGAATCCAAAGATTTTGCAACTAATTGTGGCTGGCTCTGTACTTTTAAAACCGAATAGTTTGGTAGAGTTAGGAAGCAATTTGATAAATTATTACAGGATTATAACCATTTCAAAAGTTTATCTAAACTATGTTTGTTTGTTGGCCCGATGTTACCTTAAATAAAGATTTATGGTATGCGTTGTTTCAAAGCCATGTCTAAGTAGTCACCATTACATGACACACCCAGCATTCACCGGCTTATATGCTGTTATGGTTCATCATTTTATATAAGTGCATTTTGTGGAATATCCCGTTGCTTAGCCGCGCCATCTTATAGATTTTTATGGTGAATATATGATTTCGCCAATGATGGATTTCTGAAATTACATCCTGAGTAGTGAGTGATAAAATTATATCCTTTCTACAAGCCACACAAGCGTTTGGATAATCCAGGTTGTACTAGTTTAATTTTTTTTTATTATGTAGTGAAGATTATGTATGAACTAAGTAACAGTGATATGCTTTTAGTTTTATTTTTTTTTTATTACATAAGCTTTCTATGTAAACAAATTTTGAAATTTGGGGTAAAATATGATTTTGTTTCATAAAAGTATTTCTCACTCATAGCACTGATTATAAACCACACCCACACAACAATATCAAAATACACAATATTTATTTTCTTGCAATATGATTTTCTTGCAATTTTCATAAATCCTTTTAATAATTTTATTGTTTACAAAATAATAAAGGTTAGCATTGTTAATAGCCTTGTTTTAAATTTTTTATTTTATTACTGTCTGAGCTCGTTTCCTTACGAGGGTAAATACCAGATGATGCCCTTAAATTAATTTTAATTTTAAACTAATGGGATAATAATCTTAAATTTTAATTAATTTAAAACTTTTAATTAATTTTGCAGGTCTGTCCCCATGCTGCAGAGATATACTATAATGTTGGTAGGATAATGCTGTTTGCAACACTAATCTTTATTTTGAAACCCAGCTTACTTTTCCGGCCTTAAGGAGTCTACTCCGCAGAGTTGACTCCTTAAGGCCTTGACTTTGTAAAACGTTTGGTTTACATGTTCTGTAAAGGTCAGATTGTTGTCAAGTGTTATGCCTAGGTATTTAGCTTGGCTGGTCCATTTTATTGTTGAGTAACGTTAGATCTCTATTTGGTCTGCCTCTTCTGCGCTGGTACATGACGGACATTATGATAATAAGCTTATAGGCCTGTAATTTTGTGGAAAAGCCCCATTTTTCACTGGTTTTCAATCACCATAACATGAGCCTCTTTCCATATATCTGGGAAATATCTTAATTTTAGCCTGTTAATGACAATATTGGTGATATAAACTTCCCCGAGATGGTATTACCAAGTTGATTCAAGATAATTACTGTGGACAAAAAGAAGGCAATAAAATAATTCCTGAAAATAGACTAATGTTCTGGTCAACCATACCAGCGGTAAATAATAAGTAGGACAATGATGGGGATAACTAATTTGTATTGACCTTATTAGATTTTATTAAACTTAAGGTTTTAAAATACAAATGAAAACCACATGCAGCTTATAGACTTAGTATTATAGGAATATTTATTAAAACTTTTTAGCGGTATCTACCTATTTTTATAAAAAAACTTTGTTGTTGTTGTTAAATATAACAAATGATTTCTTTTATATAAAAAAAGCATGTATGCATACAAAAAAAAATGTTACTAGTCAACACACTCCTAAAGGGTGAAAATTTCATCATTATATTTTGAAATCGATTTTGCCTACATTTGTTTAAACGATGCCTACAGCCTCTACGCTTAGAACGGCAATTTATAACTAAAGTGACTAAACCTAAATCAAAAACGTGTCGTATTTAACCCCAGAACCTCAGAAACCTCAGAAACTATTACCTGGACGGAATTCACAACGACGACTCTGCAAACGAAAAATGGAATTAAGATCAGGAACATGGAATACCCGAACCCTGTACCTAACTAGAACACTCTTATCAATACTAGACATAGTGAATACGTACAAAGTAGATGTTTTAGCACTGCAAGAAATGCGGTGGACGAGAACTGGCACTATTCACAAGAGAACCCATGTAATATATTATAGCTCCAATGAAAGCCAACACATGAATGGGGTGAGATTTATTGTAAACCAAAGAACAAAAGGCCTTATTACTGACTTAAAAGCCTACAGTCAAAGAATGTACTATTTGCGCTTAATAGGAAAATTCTGTAATTACAATTTAATCAATGCACATACCCCAACTGATGACATACCAGAGGAAATAAAAATAGTTCTTCGAAGACCTACAGCAAGCCTACAGAAGATGTCTTAGAAATGACATTAAGATTGCATTGTTTTCATGCCCACGATAGGAAAACATAGTCTACACAACATTAGTAGCGATCATGTATTATGACTGATAAACTTAGCAGCAGCACTTCTAAATATGACAGTCGCCTATTTTGAACACAAAAACATACACAAGGTAAGCTGGACTCCTCCTGATGAAAGAACAAGTCAGATTGATCACATCTTAATATATTAAAATAGAAAGGCATGAAACTGACGTAACAAATAGTGTTAGTGAGGCGCAAACATAGACTCTGATCATTGCCTAGTGATCTCAATATTGAGAGCTAGCATTTCAAAAACTAGTAAATAAAATAAAATGTTTAGAAAAAAATGGAATGTGCAAAAGCTGAGAGATGTGACAATTTCAAAACGGTAATTGGAAAACATCACTAACAGGCTACGGAATCAAAATGTAAATGAAAAAGGCCAGACAAATATAGACTTCTACTGTACCAGAATAAATAAAGACATTGAAGCAGCAGCGAAAGATGAAATAGGAACAGAAATTTGTGTTCGTAAAATCATTGGTTTGACGATGAATGCAAGAATGTAACAAAAGAAATAAATGAAGTCTACAGAAAGATGCTTACCCGACGAACTAGAACAACTGTAGAAAATTACCAGACAAAGAGAAGAGAAGAATAGAGGATACACAAAAGAAAAAACAAAGCCACATAAATAAGGAACATAAATATATAGAAAACCTCAACAGGGAGAAATAATTCAGAGCATTCTATAAGAAAATTAACATCAATAGAAAAGAACTCAAGGCAACCAGAAGACAATGCAGAAGTCAGAATGCGACCTATTAACAACAACAAAAGATGTATTGAATAGATGGGTGGAATACTTTAACCAGGCTCTTAATATAGGGGAAGAAATAGAAAATCTGAAAGACGGAAGCGATGAGGTAAGGGGAACAGACAAGAGGGAAGAGGAACCACCAACGAAAAGTTAAAGATGCAGTTAAAAACAAGCTAGGTACAAATCACTCGAAATAGATAATGTCCAGGCTGATTTATATAAAAAAAGGGGCCACGATACCATAATAGTATTACAGCAGCTTATAAAAGAAATATGGAAACAGTAATCCCTCCATATACCATATACAAAAAAGGAGGTATCTTAGAATGCTCTAACCACAGAGGAATTTGGCTTCTAAATGCAGCTTATAAAATATTTTCCACAGACTTGGTAAATCGACAATTCATCAGATTGCAACTCTGAAACAAATTTTAGAAAAAACACTGGAATATGGCATATATACTCATCACATATTTATAGCTTACAAAGTAGCCTACGACTCTGTGAATAGAAGAGACTTGTTCAAAGCAATGAAAAAGATAGGAATACCAAATCAGTTGGTAAATTAAAAAAAAACTAACTCTTGAAACAGTTGAACAGTACGAATTCAGGGGGAACTGTCTGAACCTTTTAAAACTATAACGAAATATTTTGCCTACCACATAGGGTATTATTATAAGGGGTTGGAAATTGGGACAAAAGTTACTGGGGGTGGAGATAGGGAAAGCAAAATAAACGATACTTATGCGAACTGTACTCAGGGTTTATTTGGAGTGGCTGGGTCGTGAATACGTGAATGGCAAAGGGGTTGGATTGGAGCAACTACAAAAATAAAACAAAGGGATACTTACTTGAATCTCCTGAAACAAATGGACAAACAAAAAAACAGGAAGGACCTCTAGCTATTTAAAAAAAGGACGCCGCTTCGAGGTGACAAATTTGAACAATTACAACAACTAGTTGTAACTATTGAAATAATTATTAGAAATACAAAATATATCTTTTTAACTGAAACTCAAAAAAGGAGGTATAAACTTTTTTTCCAAATAAATAAAAAAAAATGGTTTAAAGAAATTAATCAAACATTTATTGTAGTCTCACCACAAACAGTTACAAAAATAAATGGCACAAATTACTAGATTAATACTTACAAAGATCTATACTACAAATAACAAAGAAGAAAAAACTTACTAAGTATGTCCTATTCATTTACAAACTTTGTTTACAAGTGGGAGATGCTACAAAACTTACAAATAAAGAATCAAACTTTTTAAGTGAAACCATGTATAGAGGTTAACCTTCTAAAAACAAAATAAACTAATGTCACAAAAATAATAAAGCTAGTTGCCAGCTGTCATAAGTCAACATTAAATTTTATAACAGAGAATAAATAAAATGTCAGCAATGGCCACACCCTAAAATTTACAATTCTAATTATTACAATATTTTTAAATTATATGAAAGCAATTATTATTATTAAAAGAAATGTCTATCGTTACTTTAAAATTTAAAACAAAAAAGTTACCTTGATTTCACAAATAAATGCACTAAAACTTATGGGGTTAGAACTGGAATTACTAAAATTTCTAGGGGTAGAACTGGGGTTAAACTATCTGCCACACGAACAAAAGGACTGCTTCTATGGTCTGGAACGATGACCAGGGACAAACAAAACGAGGATGGAAACAACGATTCTTCCAAAACTCACCTAAAACTTTAAACTGTAATTATTAACTTCACACTACTACACATTTTCCCATGAAAAAAGGACGAAAAACGAAGATATTACAAATTTGAAGAAAAATTTGGACTAAACGCTGGAAGCAGCTGTCTCTGACAACGCCTCAGCGAGAGTAAGTCAATTCTTAGAAATCCTTCGTTTATCTTGGTATAAACAAAACACCTAACGGGAATATTTATTTAAAACCCAGTATCGAGCGGCTTAACGATCAAAGAAAAATGCCAAAGAATTATGCGTCCGTGGTATATAAACAAATTCTAAAAATGTGCTTACATTAACTCAGCGACACTAAAAAGATTAAAAATACATATACGGGGGTATTCCAATATATACCAAGGAATTTAAAAATGCTACAAAACAAATAACGGGCTGCGCCAGGGAGACCTTTTCTCCTATAAACTGTTCAATCTGGCTCTGGAAAAAGTAATACGTATGTGACAAATCACAACGGTTAATTCGATATATAATAAATTAGCGCAAATCCTTGCCTATGCTGATATCAATACTGTTGGGAGAACGGAAAACGCTGTACAAGAGGCGTATATAGCATTAAAAGAATCAGCCACAAAAATGGGTTTTATAATAAACACCAACAAAACAAAGTATATGAAAATAAGCACGCAACCACAAATCCTACCACCACTTCTTTCACAGAAAACGAAGTCATCGAAGCAGTGAACGAATTTGTTTACCTGGGAGCGCTCCTTAACACTGAAAATAATACTAGCGCAGAATTTACACGACCAACAGATGCCATTTGGGCTCAATCTCCTGCTTAGATTTACAATTATATCGAGAAATACAAAAATAAAACTCTACAAAACAATAATACGCCCAATCCTATTATATGGTTCAGAGACCTGGACTCTAAAAGAAATAATGAAAACATGATGGGATGTTTAAAAAAAAGGACTAAGGTGAATCTATGGAACAGTGAATGACAATAAAGTGTGGAGAACACGATACAACTTTTTAAAATATAACAGGAACCAGATATCGTAAAACATATTAAATTATGACACCTGAGGTGAATAGGGCATGTAATGCGGATGGAACAAAATGGCCCAGCTAGAAAAACGCTAGAAAATTACATTTCTATATTTAGAAAATAGTAACAAGAAATAAAATTTATTATATTCCGATTAATCGTATATTTAAGTAAAGCATTCAGAGTGCAAAACCTTACCCAGCCAAGAATATAGGGTCACATCATAATCTGATCGTTATGAAACTTAGACGTAAACTTTTTCTTCTCTTTTCTTCATATTAGCAATGTTGCTTATCCATTTTGTGCCAAAATTTTTATATCAATAAACGGTGAAGATTCACGAAATATATGAATCATAGTAAATAACGCAAGTAAAGCTATTTGACTAACGGTAAATATTCAAAAAACTAAAATTTTGGTAATTAGCAAGATTGATGAGAACTGTCGCATTTATCTAAACAACGTCCAACTAGTAAAAGTTCATAAATTTATATACTTCAGAGTAGCATATAATAACAAGTGGGATCCAGACATAAAATAAAAATACGAATTGAGCAAATCAGAAATAATTGGAAGCAAATTACATAAAATCGAAAAGTAAAGTTAGACGTAGGAATTAGAGTTAAAGAGAATAAATACTACATTTGGCCTGTCCTTCTGTACGGAGTTGAAGAAGGGACACTAAAATTAAATACCAAAACACGCTCGATAAAATGTGGCTCTACTGCAGAATGTTCAAAATATTATGGACGCAATACACAACATATAAAGAATCACGCATTACTTCTTCTAAAGGCCTATCTTCTTATGATGTTGGCTATTACATTGACCTATCTTATTTTCTTCAATGCAGTTCAAAGTTTACGTTAGACTAGTCCATTTACTAAGATTTGTCATTCGGAATATGTCTGCTTCCTGGTCTTCTTGTCCTCAACCTTGCCTTGCAGAATTAACTGTAGAAGTCTATATTTATTATTACGCATATTGTGGCCAAAATAATTCAATTTTCTGTTCTTTAAGGTGTTAACTAGGGTAGCGGGTAGGAACTCCTCTGGATAGTCCTATCAGGGAAAATGAATCAGTTCCTGCCCTCCGCAGATTCCAGGTGTTTCCTGACCCGGGAAACTAGTACCTGCTTAGGGTCCCTTGTCCAGGGTCACGGATAAAGTCCACAGCGGTAGCCACGGCGGAGAAGAATTCCTTCGGTACGATGTGGATGGCGGAAGTGGCAATCCCTTGATTTTAGGGATTATATAGAGTTACTACATGTGATGAAGGGCAGCAGCGATCATCAGTACTAGCTCAAGGCGTAGAGGAAATAATCCTGGATCGGCTTGAAACTGGGCTATCACAAGCATGACTGGAGCAGTTTAAATGATTGTGATACTGCGATGGAGAAGGCAACGGGAAACCAGGAAACCACCCCATTATTATTCCCTGGTTCAATCATAATGGCACTATCATATGATGAGAAGAGGTATATTGATCATGGTTAAAGGACACCAAGATCCGGCAGGAGAAGACAAGCACACAGCGCTTTCCAGGCCGTTATCCAGCGAAATCCCTGTAATAAAGGAAAAGAAATCAAAATAAAATCAGGTATTAGAATAGGCACATGGAATGTGAGAAGTCTCTACGAGCCTGGTAAGATACAAAACACCATACGTGAGATGATAAGGCTCAATATACCAGTTCTTGGGATAAGCGAAATGCGGTGGCCAGGGACTGGTAATTGTAACATAGACGACCACGATGTATTCTATTCTGGAGAAGAAGGCACTAACCACCGAAATGGCGTCGCATTCATTGTACATAAAGAAATCTCTTCTTTATGTACAATGGACAGAGGCATCGTGATGCAATTAAACTCAAGACCAGTAGATATAAATCTGGTCCAAGTTTATGCGCCCACAGCCAGCAGTAGTGAAGGTGACATAGAGAATTTTTATGATGGTATAAAGAAGGTAATGAGTCAGCAGAAAAACAAAGACATTACTATAATAATGGGGGACTTCAATGCCAAAGTGGGAAAAAGTAGACAATGAAACATTGTAGGGAATTTTGGACTTGGACAACATAATGACATAGGAGACCGTTTTGTAGAATTCTGCGTAGAGAACAGTCTTTGTGTGACAAATACATTCTTCAAACTACCCAAGCGTCGTTTATATACTTGGAAGTCACCAGTAGATACTAAAGAAAAGATCATAAGAAATCAGATCGATTATATAACAATTAACAAGAGGTACCGAAATCAATCAAAATAACTAAAACACTACCTGGAGCCGATATCCCTTCAGATCATAACTTATTAATCAGTGACATAAAACTCAAACTTAAAATAGTAAAACGCCAACAACCGACTAACCGAATAAACACTGACTGTATTCAAAATAATAGTCATGAAATTACAGAAGAGATAAAAAGGAAGTTCGAAAAATCGAAAGAAATACATAACGTCGAAGAATATTTGAGTCAAACACTGGAATCATGTCAAAAGCATTATGCAAGAAACAACTAAAAAGTATAAAATTATTAATAATCGCAAACAACAATGGATGACTGATGAAATATTGGGACTAATGGAAAACAGGCGAAAACAGAAAAATATAAACACTGAAGAATACAATAAAATTCATAAAGAAATCAGAAGGAAAATCCGGGATGCAAAGGAAAAATGGTACAGCAACAAATGTCTTGAAATAGAAGAACTGCAGAAAAAGAATGACACGTTTAATATGTACAAAAGGGTGAAATTAATAAATGGAACATATAGATCAACTGCAAGTACTTTACTTGATAAACAAGGAAACATTATAGTCAATGAACAAGACAGATTAGAGAGGTGAAAAGAATATATTAAGGAGCTGTTTGATGACTATAGAACAGAAATTCAAATCAAAAACATATCGACTGGTCCAAACATAACACTCGATGAAATGGAAAGAGCTATAAAGCTATCAAAGAATAGAGAAAGCAACCGGTTCAGATGAAATTCCAAGCGAAATAATCAAACTTATCGACGATAAAGGCAAACATTCTCTTCTAAACCTCTTTAATAAAATATACGAAACAGGACATATACCAACAGACTGGCTACTGTCAACATTTGTAATGATACCGAAAAAAATAAATGCCAAACAGTGTGATGATCATCGCATTATCAGTCTGATGAGTCATGTACTGAAAATTTTCCTAAGAATACTGCACTCGAGAATTTACAACCAAATAGAAGTACAACTAAGTGAAACACAATTTGGTTTTAGAAACAACCTCGGAACCAGAGAAGCACTCTTCAGTTTGCAGGTCATGGTTCAAAGATGTAGGGATATTGAACAACCAGTATATATGTATTTTATCGACTTCGAAAAGGCCTTTGACCGAGTAAACCATGACAAACTTATAGGTGTCTTGCAACAGGTGGGAATTGATGACCGAGACCTCCGTATTATCAAAAATTTGTATTGGCATCAATGTGCAAACATACGAGCTGGACACAGCACGACGGAAGCAGTGGAAATACGACATGGAGTGAGGCAAGGATGTATTCTATCGCCTCTACTTTTTAATATCTACTCCGAACTTATTTCAAAGAAGCCTTAGTTGAAGATACAGGCATTAAAATTAACGGAATTAATGTCAACAATCTCAGATCTGCAGACGACACGGTACTTATTGCCCCCAATGAAATAGACCTGCAACGACTTATAAACAGGGTAACCGAAGCATGTAATGAATATGGCCTAAAACTTAATACTTCTAAGACCAAACTTATGGTTGTCAGCAAAACGGAGTTACAATCAACGAACATCAGAGCGTATGGAATAGAGTTAGAAAGAGTCCACAATATTACCTACTTGGGTGCAAACGTTAACGATCATCATTATCCAGCCTCAAGAGTCCACTGCTGAACATAGGCCTCTTCCTCATGTTTCCAACCCCGTCTATCTTGCGCCGCTCTCATCCAGTTTTTATCGAGTCTGCTTAAATCGTCAGTCCATCTTGTAGGTGTTCGACCGACGCTTTTCTTGTCCTCCCTTGGCCTCCATTCCAATAACCTCTTTGTCCATCGCCCATCTATCATTCTGGCTATGTGTCCTGCCCATCTCCATTTTAGTCTGGCTGTCTTCTCGATGATGTCAGTCACTCCGGTTCTTCTCCTGATGTCTTCGTTGGTTATGCTGTCTCGCAGAGTTATTCCTAACATGGACCGCTCCATTCTTCTCTGCGTGACTCTCAGTTTGGTAGCTGCTGCTTTTGTTAAGGTAAGTGTTTCTGCTCTGTACGTCAAGACTGGAAGGACGCACTGATCAAATACCTTTCTCTTTAGGCATGTGGGCAGCTCACTTTTAAAAGTTTCTCTCAGTTTTCCAAATGCTGCCCACCCAAGGCCGATTCTTCTCTTCAGTTCATGAGTCTGGTTATCCCTGCCAATCATAATTTCATGTCCCAGGTATTTATATCTATCTACGAGTTCTATTTTTTTCCCACCAATACTGATGTTCTGGTTGGGTACCAAATTGGTCATGATTTTTGTTTTCGAGATATTTATATTTAAACCCACACTTTCTGTAGCCACAACGAGTTCCTGTACCATCTCTCTTGCCATACCTAGATCTTCAGCTATTATATGTATATCATCGGCGAAACGTAAGTTGTTTCGATATTCTCCATCTATTTTTATTCCCTTTGTCATCCAATCCAAGTTCTTAAAAGCATGTTCTAGCACCGTATTAAAAAGTTTAGGTGACATTGGATCTCCTTGTCTAACCCCCCATTCTATTTTTATGCGATTACTGTTAGTATGTAGTCTGACAGTGGTTGTTGCCTGCAGGTATATTTTGTATAATAATTTAGTATATCTATAATCTAGCCTGCATTCTTTAAGCGCCTGTAATATTTTGCTTAGCTCAACTGTGTCAAAGGCTTTGTAAAAATCGATAAATATTAGAACGTTAACGATAACTGGGATATAAATAAAGAAATAAGAATACGCAAAAAGCCAGAGCCGCCTTCTATAAATTAAAAAAAATTCTAATTAATAGAGATATTACGTTAAAACTTAAAGTCAGATTAATACGCTGCTACATATTCTTCACATTGCTGTATGGTATGGAAAGTTGGACCCTTACAGAGACATTAATGAAAAAATTGGAGGCCTTTGAGATGTGGATTTTTTGACGAGTATTGCGGATAAGTTGGGTTAATCGAATAAGAAATGAAATAGTTTTACATCGAATGAAAAAGAGCACAGAAATAACAAAAACGATAAAAATTTGAAAGTTACAATATTTCGGTTATGTAATGAGACATCCAGAGAGGTATAACCTTCTATTCCTCACAATACAGGGTAAAGAAGGAGCGGTACAGGCCGATGAAGAACATCCTGGCTCCGAAATCTCCGGGAATGGTATCAAGAGATCACCGCTAATTTATTTAGAGCCGCCGTAAACAAAGTTATTATTGCCAATATGATCGCCAACGTTCGATAATCGGACAGGGTACTGAAAGAAGAAGAAGAAGGTGTTAATAATTTCTTTGTCTTTCCTTGCCAAAGACAGTTTTGTAAAAGCAATACTAAATAACATAAACAAGGAAATAGAATTAATAAAAACGATTAAAAAAAGAGTAAAAGTTCACCAATCTCACTGCAGGAAACTTAGAGGTTTGGGTTATCGACGTCCATTAAACTCCAAAAATATACCACGGCAATATCATATTTCTCTGGACTATAAGAGGAAGTTCATGATTTCGTTACATCAGAGCTTGGGCAGCTATAAATGTTCAACAATTACCTAGAGCGGCGAAGAATAGATAACAATCGTCACCAGAATAAGAGAAAAACATTTCAATAATATTTGTTAAGGTTGCTAATTTTTTAATATTCTTTGAGAAATTCAGCTTACTTACCTCATCTAAATAGTTGCATTTGTGTGTCAATCAATGATTGTTAGCATTTAATGTTTTATTCTTTTGTTTTTTTTTTATATTAAGACTTATTTAAATATACCCTTCCCTATGCAACACCCAAAAATTAGACATATTTTATGGTGTTTTATATAATTGGTAATAAATTAAGTAAATATTTTGCACAAAATAGAATATAAATTTAAACAATTTAGTAATAAACTCACACCTGTCATGTAATTAGAGAAAATCGACAAACAAAGAAGCACACATAATTATTAGTGTAACACATTTAATTAATAACCAACCAAATTGGGTACATTGCAACAGTTACACAGTTTCAACATTATCTTTACTTATATCAATAATTATTTACCTTATAGGCCAGTATTTTAGACAACAAAAATATTTTTATCATCTACTATTTTATCATCTAATTATAATTAGTTTTTCTGAAGATTTTTGTTGTAACAGCTTTAAATATAATCCAAACTGTTACTTTGCGGTCATTTCTTCGTTGCTTTTAAGAATATGTTTGCACAAAGCAGATAATAAATATATCCCATATCGAAATATTTGTCACAAAGAAGATAGAGCAAACAAAATATCGACACCATGATATGACGCATGCACTAAGCCTCTTCAATATAAAGAAATATTTGAAACTATAAAAAGGAAAGGCCTTCTTATTAAGGATATATCTGATAAAACAAACTCTTTTTCTCATTCCTTGAGCCCTTGTCAGGGCGTGGCGAAACTCTAAATATTGTTAGTTTGCTGTCTATATTAACTGCGATCCAGCGCCAGATAGACGACTTCATGTAGAGATGTTTCGACCAGTCTTCATTTGGTCTACATCATCTTATTGGAGATCTTCCTCATGGTCTTCCTTCCTTCTACCTTTCCTTCTACGACTAATAGTTCCATAGTCTTTAATATGAAGCTCTTCTAGAATTAAAAGGTTCGGCGTCTAGAATTAAAAGGAATTAAAAGTCTAGAATTAAAAGTCGTTTTGTCCAGGACACGCGTGGAATTCTATTGTAGGCCCACGTTTTAAAGGCTTAGATTTTACTTTTATTTCGATTTGTTAAAGAGTCTATGTTTCAGCTGCGTATGTAGTAATGGGTAAAATAAGGGCATTGACCATTGAGTCTATAGTATACAAGTATAAAGTCTGTCTACCACTTCAAAATTCGCCACTTAGTGTATCTGCTACAGATTATTATTTGCCTTGTCTACGACTTACATTTTCGTTTTCGGGTATTGACCTAAAGTCCGAATTCTTTGCCTATCCGGCATAGTCTTGTAGGTGATGGTGATCTTTTCGACTTCATTTGCTGCTAGTATAAGTGTGTCATCAGCGTATCGCAGGTTACTGATTATTCTGCCTCCTATAGTGATTCCTCCATCCCAGTTGTCTAGTATTTTCCTCATTATGTATTCAGAATAAATGTTTTATAATAATGGTGATAGTATGTAGCCCTGTCTAGATTTCTTTGTTTTGAACGCGTTCAAATATATTCCGTGTACTTTAATTTTGGCTCAGTTTTTATTATACAGATTTATTACTAAGTAAAGTAGGCAGTTAGGTACTCCCACATTTCCCATTACACTCCAGACGGGATCTCATGTTACTGAATCGAAAGCTTTTGTGTAATCTAGAAACGTAGCAGTTTTGGTATATTGTGTTCCCTCGATTTTCCTATTATCTGTGCGTAAAATAAGGCCAATAGTTATGTAATTGCTGCATATGGTTAGTGATTCTGTTAAAGCGATGGTTCTGTACTGGCGTTGTATCACTTTTTTTCTCTACAGTAAAATACTGAGGCGAGTGTCACGGAGCTAGCACAAGATGGCGTCGTCACTGGTAGCGTCATACAGTAGCGGCTCTTGACATCGATTTACTACTCTCAATAAATTCGTTTCTAGTCATCATATGTATAATATTTACTATAAGCAGGTTTAAATTGAAAATTTAATATCTGTTACTAAAAGATTCGATTTCTCACTTTTTTTAGATATATGTATAAATCACTAAAGTTATACTAATTTATATTTTTACTTTTACATTTTTAATAAAATTTATTAGCAATTCTAAGGTTTCTCTATTAGCAGTTGCCAAAATGTGTGATAGTAATTTTAAATATATTTAAATTTTAAAAATATTTTTTATTATAACTTGTTATTTTTAAACATCTTATTTAGTTTATATACTAATTAAATTTACTATCAAATAACATTTAATTATATTTTCATAATTTCATATAATTATAATTTCATTTAAATACGATGTTGGATTTTTGCACTTATCAGTTCAACTATTGTATTAAAGTGCGACAAAAAAAGTTATTATTAGTTAGGTATTAGTAAACATTTACCAATACCTATTATTAAAACATGTTTATATATTATTCAGTCACAACGGAAGATTCCATTTGTGTACCTAACGAGGGGTTCGCCGATAGGTATACAAAATGTCAAAACTGAACATAATTTGTTATTTTAATTTTTGAAATGATTCATAATTTTTTGTAAAGGAAACGTAAAAAGATCTTACTAAAGAATGCAATAAATCACGAAGAAAGGGTTAAAAAAGATACACCTAGAGAAACTGCTGGTGAATAAAAAATTGATTGAAAATATTATAAAATTGTAAAGAGAATAGTAAAAATAGCAATTTTGAGGTATGAGCCATTTGAAAAATAGCTATGATTAATATCATGTTACACATATCTGTATTAGATATATGCCAATCTCGCTCATTACTTTTAAAGTCTCCACTAGCTTAGTTACGAAATTTGTTTGCAAGCTACTCCCCTTTTGCCCTCAATCTTTCCTTGGATGATTAGTTGAGCGATCTCTTATTTTTTTCCTCTCAAGATATGGCTTAGATAACTATTTTTCGTACCTTTAAGTTAAGTAATTCTCTCTCACTATTTGCACTTCTTAAGACTTCCTCGTTTCTCACCCTATCTGTCCATTGTATGTGGAACATTCTTCGCAAGGTCCACGTTTTGAAGGCCTACAACTTGTTATTGGAAGATATTTTTAACGTCCATGTCTCCATGCCGTATAACAATATGGATTACACATAGCATTTTACCATCCTGTAGCGGAGAATGAAGGAAAGATTTCGGTTACAAATGTAGTATCGATTTGAATGCGGATAATAGTTAAAAGAATGGAAAGAAAATTGGAAACTTATCAATCAAGAGAACAGGCAAGATTCCGAAAAAGTTACGAAACGAATGACCATCTACAACGCATAAAAACACTAATAGAGAAAGTAGTGAAATACAATAAACCTTTAGTGCTAATATTTGTCGCTTTTTACAAAGCCTTGGACACAGTTAAGCTAAATAAAATACTTAAGGCGCTTAAAGAACGCAGGCTAGACTATAGGTATACAAAATTATTGTACAATGTATACCTATAGGCAACAACCCCTGTCAAATAACATTCTAATAGTAATCGCATAAAAAGAGAGCGGGGTATAGACAAGGAGATCCAATGTCACCTAAACTTTTTAATACTGTACTGAAACATGCTTTTAAGAATTTAGAAAATATCTAAACAACTTACGTTTCAACGATGATATAGTCATAATAGCTAAGGACTTAGGAATGGCAAGAGACATGGTACAGGAACTCGTTGTGGCTACAGGAAATGTAAGTTTAAATATAAACATCTCCAAAACAAAAATATTAACAAATTTGATACCCAACCAGAAGATCAGTATTGGTGGGCAAGAAGTAGAACTTGTAGATAAATATTAATATCTTGGACATGAAATTGCGATTGGCGGGAATAATCAGACTCATGAACTGAAGAAACGAAACGATCTTGATTGTGCAGCATATGGAAAACTGCGAACAACTTTTAAAAGTAAGCTGCGATATGCCTGAAGAGAAAACTATTTAATCAATGCCTCTACCCAGTGTTGACATACGGTGCAGAAACACTTACTTAAACAAAAGTCTCGGCTACCAAACTCAGAGTTACACAGAAAAGAATGGAGCGATTCAGGTTAGAAATAACTCTGCGAGACAAAATGAAAAACGAAGAGGTCAGGGGAAGAACCAAGATGACTGACGTCATCGAATGGGGATGGGCAGGGTACATATATTATTATTATTATATTAAATATATATAATATATATTAAAATAAAAAATTTTAATTAAAATCCTTTATAAAAGGTATATAATTTAAAATATCCAATCGGGCTATACCACAAAACGTTTTCGGAATCCATGTTCCATCATCAGTATACCTAAAAAGTATATAACCACTTAATTAAAAAGAACGTCAAATTTAAATTTTGACCAAGGTTAATACAAAATATGGTTAATACTTACTAGGTGGGTATACATGTATTGAGCCACTAAATATGTGGGTAAAAATCCGTTACAATTTGTTGTTTAAACTTACATTACATTATATTGTGATAAATTCTAAGACGTTAAAGTTACCAGTGAATTTGGTAACATGGCGACGTATGACTCCACGTAAAGTTGGTGGTCCTGAGACGATGTGTCTACGAGGAGACCCATCGTATCGAGAAGAGACACATCGAGAAGAGACACATTTTTAGTGGCTCAATACATGTATACCCACCTAGTAAGTATTAACCACATTTTGTATTAACCTTGATTAAAATTTAAATTTCACGTTTTTTTTAATTAAGTGGTTATATACTTTTTAGGTGCACTGATGATGGAACATGGATTCCGAAAACGTTTTGTGATATAGCTCGATTGGGTATTTTAAATTATATACCTTTTATAAAGGATTTTTAATAAAAATTTTTGTTATATATGGTATACAGCCAAACTACAGGAACTTTGATTCCTTGTGGATATATTAAAATATGTAAAAGGAGTTTTCCTATATCGAGTTATACACTTTTTAATAATAAATCCCCATCGAAGTGTTTGAAATATTTTTTGCCAATGAAATTATTGATCACTTTTATAATATTTGTCTATCATGAAGTTCATTTATTGTTCCGCCAACACTTCACTTGATATAACTGACAAGTTTGCGAAAATCAGACCTGTAATGAATATGATCAAAAAAAGATTCCTGCAACTTATTGTGCAGGAAGCAAATTTAAACTTTGACGAAAGTATAATAAATTATTTTGAAATTTGGAGTTTGGCTATAAGGCTTCGTATATTAACACAAAAGAAGGTTATTGTGTAACTGTCAATCTGTTTTAAGGCAAAAATTCTACAATTCTGAATGCTTATAGTACACATTTTGGAAATGCTGCTTCTCCTTTTTAAAACTTTTAAGCGAAATTCGTGCACAAACAATTAAGCGACTGTATCATTTTTACTTCGATTTACTTCACTCTAGTAAATGTATTTGACTTCCTTCGATTCAGAGGCTACCGCCCGACTGGGACAATCTAAACTAGCAGAATCTTTAAATTAAAAAGTAAGAAAACCGAAGGCTCCTGGTTAAAAAAAGAGGCAAGAAACAGAATCTAAATCAAACGAAAGATTCTAATTAATTAGTAAATTATTAGTCTCTGCTTGGATATTTACATAGCATAAATTTTTTCTTGGAAGATAGTGGCATGATTAACTGGGCTTTCACTAAGGCTAAGCCTTGGTTTTCGTCCATATACTCCAGCTAAAATTCCTTCATCGGTTTAGAGCAGTCAGGTTATCTGTCAGATCTGTCATTATGAGATTCATTTTATTCGTTCTTATTCATATTTTCCTGGAAATACGACTCTAAATGGCTTCTTAAAATTATATTTAGGTTGAATTCCATCTGGCATTATTTCCAACTCTGGATGATTTTTTATTATCTCTCCAGATTTGATCCCGGTACCTTTCCCCCCACTTACTTGATCCCATTGAGCTCGAGCTGAAGAAGATATGCTTCATCTCCTGCTCTATCCACATATGTTTAGAGGATAACTATGGCCTCCATGGAGGTGATTGGGGTAGTCATTAGGGTACTTCTTGAAATTCACTTCTTTAAATTCTTCCCTATCTATTGCAACGTGAAATATCTGTTAAACACTGAGGTTAGTACAATCTCTGATATTCCTCAGCGAAGATTTCTTCTTTCTTCCCAAGCCTTTTCTTTCCTCCACTCTTCCTTCCATGATGACGTGTAGAAAGGAGTATTTATCGTTTCGAAGTATGTGGCCCAGATACGATGTTTTTTTTTATTTTAATTGTGTTCATTATCTTACTGCCATATCCATCCAATTTTTTTACGGATTGAACTTTTATAGTTCAATCAAGCTTCTACCTCATATAGCAGTTGCGACCATATATAACATTCGACCAACCTCAATCTGATAACCAAACTCAATTTCTTGTTTGTAAACATTGACTTGAATTTTGTAAATCCTTTTCGAACTATTTCAATTCTGACCTCTACCTCCGTGTCTACTATAGATAAGAATACACGTTATATTTAATTCATATATTTTAATTGTGTATGTATTGACCGGACTAAATATTTAAATGGAAGTGTTGTATACCTTACTGATTTTAACATACCTAAAAAAAAAGAATAGTAGCACACTTAGAGAAAAATTAATTTAATAAGATTATATAAGCTAAATATTAGCTATTGTTATATTGAATAAGTCATAAATAAATATTACGGTATGCACTTCTAAATATGTCAAACTTTTAGATAATTAATTTTTTATATTTCTATTCTTGTTAAATGGGATTTGCAATATCAAATAAAATTGCATTGTTTATAATAGCTTTGGTAGAATTTTTTATTAATTGCCCGAATTTCACAATTACAGGAGACAATAATTGGTTTATATTGTTTAATAAAACTGTAATATATAAGAATATACATGAAGTGGCGAATTTCGAAGTGGTAGACAGATTTATATGTTAAAATAAAACATGTTAGGATGTTTCGAAAGAAAAATACTAAGGCGAATCTATAGAGCGGTAAGTGAAAATGGTGTCGATACAACTTTGAACTCTATAGAATATACCAGGAACCAGATATCGTAAAACATATTAAGATAGAACGTCTGAGGTGGGTAGGCCATGTAATGCGGATGGAGCAAACCGACCTAGCTAGAAAAATTCTCATTGATAGACCTATTGGTCAAAGAAGAAGAGGAAGACCCAGAACAAGATTCCTAGATACCATAGATCAAGATATGAGAAATATGGAAATACGTGCTTGGCGGAGGAAGGCGATGGATAGGGACGACTGGAAAAAAATTCTTGGGAAGGCTAGGACCCACACAGGGTTGTAAATCCAAAATGATGATGATGATGAGACAGATTTATATAGGTACTAGGGCTCACTGAGAACCAACAATGGTGATTGTTCATCAGAAATCAAGCGCAGACTAGAAATTACTTGAACCGCAACAGCTAAACTTATTAAAATATGGAAAAACCGAATAATAACAAGGAATGCTAAGCTCAGGTTGGTCAATGCCCTTATTTTTCCCATTGCTACATACGCAGTTGAAACATAGACACTCAAAAAAAACTATAGGAATAAGATCTTAGCTTTTGAAATTTGGGTCTGTAGAAGAATTCTAAGCATATCCTGGAGAGAACAAAGAACCAACCTATCAATTCTGAAAGAGCTTCATATAAAAGACAGGTTATTAAAAAAGTAAAACGAGCATACTTAATTTACTTCGGCCACATACCTAAAAGAACGAGGAGCATAGAACTATTGATAGTAGAAGGAAATGTAGAAGGCCGAGGACATAGAGCAAGATCTCCAATACGATGGACATACCAAATGAAAACTCTGGTGGGAAAATCATTACATGATGCCGTCCATGTGGCACAGGATTACAGACAATGAAGGCAGCAAACCAATATTATTTAGAGTGTCAACACACTCTGACAAGGGCTCAAGAAATGAGGGGGAAGAGGCGTTAACTGTGTATTAAACAAAATTTAAAATAATAAGTTTAATTTATAATTTTGGTTTATTATGCAGTGATCTTATAAACATACAAAAATGTCATATATCTATTTAATGAGAAATTTTTTTAAATAAACTAGTTCCTTAATCTGATTCTGCTCCAATTTTTAGTTTCAGCATTCATTAATTTCATTTTTACCAAGACTCAAGCTACCTTAAAAAACTTTTAATTTTTAGGAATTAGAATAGGCATTCAAAAATTCAAAGAATACCCGCCCCTGCTCTTGACGGGGGTTCAAGAGGGTAAAATTAACTTTTTAGAAATTTTGAATAATTTGTAAATAAAAAAATTACTTGGACAGAATTGAAAAAATGATAATCTATCTTTTATTAGAGCCCAATAAATAACTTGATTTGCATTCATTCTACCCACCTTTCTCGTTAATACCATGTACTACGAAAACTTTCGTAAGCCTTATGAAGTACGAAGTGTCACATTTGATCGAAAGATTTCTTTTAATAAACATTCAGCATTGGTTTCTCAGAGACCACGGTAAAACCGATGCAATCAATTTAGCTGTAGATACAAGACTGGGTCTGTCAAGTACTTGCATATGTAGTTATATATAAAATAAAATAAAATAAAATAAATAGTTATAATAAATACTTATTTCATTATAAAATAAAATAAATACTTACCTATTTCATTTTAGACAAAGATAGTTTGTGTATAATTGGTCAATTAATTAAATAAAAGAAACAAGTAAACAAACTAACAACAAAATGAGTAATATTTAAAATTGAAGAAATTCTTCAATTGAATAGAAAAAATGTGTGCAGTCAAAAATTCCTTTAAATTTAGTTTAAGGGAGAGCGCCCACGGGTAGTAGACTATTGCATCTTCCGACTGGGGTGGGGGTGCTTGAGTTACGTCACCAGAGTACACAAGAATACAAAACCCATTTATTATCACAGTTTGTTCGGGGTAATTATCTTTCAGTTTATTATTTGCTTTATTATTTATCGTTTCTTAAATATCTCAGTTTACCTTATATTTTTGTATTTTAAATTTTGGTGTTGTTTTCTATAAAAACTTATTTTGAATTATCGAAGAAACGTTATTTATTGTAGTTGTACATCGTACCTATTGTCTTCGTATCTTTTTATAAGGTAGGTTAAAACTTTAAGATTTCATTGTGTATTAACGTAATAATAATGTTGATGAAATTTTAGAATGCCATTAGACATTAATGATTAATCAAGGAAAGATTTAAAAAAATGGAAAAAATAGTTATGTAATTCGGTAATTCATTCAATAGTTAATCCAGTATTGATGGAAATTCAGTATACGCGACAAATTTTCAGTGTAAAATGGAGATTGAAGTCCTAGATTTACGTAAAACCTGCATTAACATTGGATAAACGTTAACAACCGGTTCTGATTAATTTTAAGTACCAAACTGCCTACATATCAACAGTTTTCCATAATAGGTATTATAATCCACTAGACATCTTTATTTCATAACTATCTTTACTATTTTCCACACATCAAAGACATAAAATTGACGATTAACAATGTTACGATTCAAATTACTGCATCGTGACTTAATTTCGGGCTTAATGTTCATTGGTTAGTCGGATGAGGCAACCGTAGTAAGTCTACGAACCGTGGGGAGCGCCTACGGTTCGTAGACTTACTACGGTTGCCTCTTCCGACTGGGGTGGGGATGCTTGAGTTACGTCACCAGAGTACACAAAAATACAAAACCCATTTATTCGCGATTGAAACTGAATGTAGAGGTCAGGTCGATTGCAGTGTTGATTGGTTGAAGGGGAAGAATTACGTCACGAGAGTACAGTTTCGGGCTTAATGTTCATTGGTTAGGCGGAAGAGGCAACCGTAGTAATTACTAACCGTGGGGAGCGCCCACCAAACCGGCATGACAAGTGTCAAGTACAAGTAGCAAGTAGCGCGCGTCTAGCATGTTACTTAAAATATAACCAATGCAAAAGAATTATTCAGCGCACATCAACATGACAGTAACAGTGGCGTCATGCTGCTTGCTACGCCACGTCGTAAAAATAGAGCTTGTTCCACTTTTCACCACGTGCTACTTGCATTTTGTATGTGTGTTTGTTGAAAACTATAAATATAGAAAACAATCCAGAATTTAATATTCGTTTTGTCTCATTAATTGAGAAATTTTTAGATATCTATGACAATACAAGTCAGTCATTCACAGTTATTCATCAATAACTTTTTTGATTAGACGATCTGTTTTAATTCTTCAGTGGTTTAAAACATGGTATGTTTTTATTTTCATGCCCAATTTTTATCTAGATATTTTAAACACGACCAGACTTATAGAGTTTTGTCTAGACCAGAGTCATACCCTCACAAGCCGGTATAAAACTAATCCGTTTAACCTAAAATTGAGCCGATATATTTTTAATAGCTCATCTATCTGATATTTTCGTAATCAAAAATAAACTGCATAAAAAGTTTTCGTTCTAAAAAAATTTTGTTAGCTTGTATTGTAAAACCATAATGCTTACAATAATAAAACGATTTGTTACTATATTTATTAGAAAAAAAAAACGAATAAGGCAACAGATGAAGGCTAAAAACACTAAGCTAAAAACACCGTTTTACTAGCATACCTTAATTTTATTTACCTATTCAGGCATATGTATGCACAAAGCTATAAAACACAGTGGTCATTCTACCAAGGCAGGGTACTAATAGGCTGATTAAAAAAATTACATGGTCTATATTTTATTTCTACTGCACCATTTTATGGCATGCGATACCTCCCTCCTTGTATTGGATAATTATTGGCTATAATTTGTTCTTTCAATTGAAATGTGGTATTAGTAAAAACTCCACATTAACACGTATAAAATTGTGTAACACTCAAATAGCTTGAATGATGCTATCAATCTTGTCAATATTTGCAACATATTGGCGTCTCCAATACTCTGAATATTGAAATTAGCAAACCAAATACACATTCAGTAGATCTTCGCCCTCTAGAAAGTCTGTAGTTAAATATTCGTTTGTCATTTGTTAATTGTCTTCTGGGATATGATTTCATGACACGATCCAAGAGGAGAAAAGTTTTGTCTGCTATACAATAGTAAGGAAAACTTGCATTAATATTTTCTCCTGACAACGTTTTAGGTTCGGGAAGATCAAGTAGGTCGCTAACTACTGCTTTTCCAAATGCACTTTCTTTGAATGCTCTGCCATCACTATTTCCTCCATATTCCTTAATATCAACCGAAAACAATAGATCGTCTGTGTCAACCACAGCTAACAATACAATAAAAAAATATCCTTTGTACTTAAAGTATGCTGACCCAGATTTCGGTTGGCTTTAATCCTAATATGCTTTCCATCAATAAAGCAACAGCAATTAGGCAAATTCCAAAATTCCCAGTATCTACTCACTGTTTTAAGCCATAATTTCCTTGATGGTTTGGTCAGATATTTTGACTGAATACTATCCAAATTTCGCCGGATACATATTTAATTCTTTAAATACATCAAATTCACTGTGCCCTTGAATCTCTTTTCAATAAGGATTTACCCAAAACTGACGTTGCAGACAAGTTTTGTTCATATTATTTAAGTTAAAAAGCGTTTATATAACTTCATCCCCAGAGGACGAAATTATGAATTTTGAAAAAACTAGGCTTTTTAATGTCATGCCACTTTAGTGTGCGTTACCTGCCACGCCAGTACTATGCCCGTGCTATGTCACTGCTATACATGTCATGCCAGTTTGGTGGGCGCTCTCGCTTAAGCTCGTCCTGCTCTTACACAATTTTATATGCATTGGTAGTCTATTAAAAAGTCTTTGTCAGGTTATTAAATACAAATATACAAGTCTCCAGAATATATAGACAAGCCAAGGGCAGTATTTTAAATTTTTGAAAATATTGTCTGCAACTAGTATTGTAGGGGATACCAGCAGTAGGCCGTATTATTCTTTTTTGTGCAACAAAGACTTCATTAATATGACTACCTGTTCCCCAAAAACAAATCCCGTATCTTAGACGGGATTCGGCCTGGGAATAATAAAGCATTATTAATTTTTAAAAGTTACTGAGTTTAATTTTGCGGTAAGTGCATCACAATATTATCCTCAATTAAGACATTCATCTATATGAAGTCCTAGGAACTTAACTGGTAAAACGTTTTCTGTCATTACTCTTTATATTAAAATTTATTGGGTTAACACATTGTTGCCTATTATGAAACTGCATGAAAAGAGTTTTTTGAGAATTTAACAATAGGTTATTATTATAGAACCAGGTGTAAAGGCCCGACAGTAAACGATTACATTTGGACTCAAAAGACGTTTCAGATCCGTTAATTATGGCATTTATATCATCCGCAAATATTGTAAAATATCCATCTGAGTTAACCGACACAACATCGTCGATATAAATAATAAATAGAATTAGTCCTAAGATTTAGCCTTGTGGTACACCTATATTAATATCGATATAGTTAGATTTATGGTTCGCATTTGATTTTTTGCTTTTCTCGGTAAAGCTGAAATATTGCCGACGTGCAGTTAAATAAGATGGTAACCAAATCAATGCACGTCCTTAAATACCCATATTTTTTAATTTATTAATTAAAATTTCGTGATTACACAGTCGACGCCCTTACTGAGATCACGAAATAGCCCAACAGGACTCTTTCCTTGCATCTATTAAACTTTTGAGAGTATCATAAAAGAAATGAATTGCTATATGGGTAGATTTTTTAGACTGGAAACCATGTTGGTTACCAACAATCACATTATTTATCTGTAAAAATTAATTAAGTCTTTGTAAATAGCTGTATTTAAAGATATTTGCAAATACCAAAGAAATTGTTATTGGACGGTAACTATTTACTTGTTCAGGATCACCTTTTTTATAAATTGGTAGCACCTTTTCAGTTTTTATATAATGTGGAAAGTGGCCATTTGAAAATGATTAGTTAACTAAATTTTAATGGTAATAATATAAAAGAATCAACCTTTTTTAGTACAAACCCAGTGATTTCATTAAAGACTTGAGATTTGTTGATTTTTAGTTTGTTATATTTAGAATTTAATAATTAGCTTAATTCTAATGTAGTGTACGGACGAAGAAAAAGTTGACCATCCAAAACAGTGTTGTTACAAATATACGTACTATCGGCTTTTTTGGGATGTTTACAATTGCTTCTAATGCTTTTTAAAAAACTAAAATTATTGGCTATTTCTACTGAATCTGTAATTATGTTACCACCGTTTGATAGCGTTATGTTTACATCTCTTTTACATTTTAAAAAATCAGATATAATTTTCCAAGTACTTTTAGAAGGATTATCAGATGTGTTTATTAAATTTTGGTAGTGGCATTTTGGTTGAATTAAGAAGCTTTCGATGATCTTTTTTTTATGTTTATAATAATCACGCAACTCAGGAAATGCTCTAGATAATGCATTCAATTCATAATTTGGTTTTCTTACCTTATTTTTACCCCATTATTTGGATTAGATTTTTTATTTATAATGAATTAAATACCTGGGGTTTATAATCACGAAAAAGGCAACAACAGAGGAAGAAACTATACAAAGATTAGGACAAACAAGAACAGCAATCCGACAACTTAACTCAGTATGGTGGGATAGACACCTAAATATGAAGACAAAAACGCAGATTTATAAAACATTAGTGCGAAGTATTATGACATATGGGGCTGAAAATTGGATCATAAACAAGAAAACCAGCAGTAAGATAGTAGCAACAGAGATGGAATGCCTGCGAAGATGCTGCAGAGTAACAAGAATGGATAGGAGAAGTAATGACGAAATAAAGCAAAGAACATCAATAGAAACAGACATACTAACATATATAGAACAAAAAAGACTAAAGTGGTATGGACATGTAAGAAGAACTAGCGACAGCAGATGGATAAAGAAAATAACCGAATGGAGCCCCATAGGAAGGAGGAAAAGAGGACGACCCCGAAAATCCTGGAGGAACGAAGTAGACGACGCCATGAGTAAGAGAGGACTGAACGATGGAGAATGGAACAACAGAGAGAGATGGAAACGGTTGAGCGAGGGAAGGCAGTGAATACTGTAGAATCCCTAAATATATATATGAAAGATATATGTTGTCAGCATAAACAATTTAATATTTTAAATTTTATAACATGTAGTCTGTCTAATACATCAGTTTACTTGCATTATTTTCTTCCGGCAACATCAAGTGACAATCCCGAGCACTTGGGTGTGCCTCTTGCCACTTGTTGTTACTAACTTACAATAATATATAATATAGTAACCAAACTTCCTAACTATACCTATAAAAAAACATATGCAATGTCACATACAGCATCCCCTTTTTTTAAATACATAATATTTTAAACTAATTGGTTTCTTAATGCTGCGACCAGACCTTGTAACATAATCAGCTTATGTATCAGAAGGCCCAGTCAGAGCATAAGTGGAAAGATGAACCTCTCTCACATTTTCGGTGTGATCAGGTAATCACAATTACCTGAATGCAGTTTTGTCTAACAGTATTTCCGTCTGTTTGTAATATATATGACCTAGGTCCTTGACTCTGTAGACCTTAGCTGAAGACCACATTTTATTAGCTGAGTTTTGTATTACCATATCATTATCCGGATGTAACGGAGCTCTTTCATGAGTCGTGTTATAATACTGTTTAACATTTTCTCTCTTTTCTAACAACTTATCTCTAGCATTTTTTACTATTCTAGGTTGTAACATTTGCACTTTTTTTTAGACTGAGGTGGACAGGTTCTAAACCGACAAGGGAAGGTGTCCCTAGTACTGTTGGATTCGATACGGCGAGTAATAAATGCTAGAACCTATCACATGCTTTCTAAAACTACCACTTCTTCGGACAAGGCACCCCCGGATGAGTTCAATCGGTAAACAAAATATTGGAATGCCTTGCACAGTCTGGGAATTCGAGTAAAAAACTGAAAGAAGGTTCTTACCTTAAAACGATAAGAGCCACTTAAAATAACATCTACAGACAGTACTGTAAAGAGACAAAATATGGGATGATAAAAGTGCAGATGTGTGTGGCCTGGCAAGGGAGAATGTCAAAAATAAAAAAGGAGGTACATGAGGTCGTAACTACATCGTACGTAATATAGTTATAGATCTGGCTGTAAAGGTGTTGTCTATTTCGTCATGTGGCCCGGCTATAAGAGCCCATGACCGCACTATATGTGATTTATTACCTCATCCACCCTGTTCCTGTTTTGCTCATCTAGCGTCTTCTTTTTCTTCAATATTTGTGTAATTAGGTCGGTAGTAACATCGTAGGATACTTTGTTCCGCATAGCTTTTTGTATCAAATTGTTGGGTGTTATTACTTCTTGCTTTGATATTAGGTTATTTCGTTCTCCTTGGAAAATAGTACAAACAAAAATGCAGTGTTCTGCGTCGTCTATGACGCCACAATTTATGCACAAATTATTTGTAGTCTTCTTTATTCTATACGTGTACGAGCCGTGACCGGTGAGAAATTGTGTAAAATAACAATTTAACCTTCTGAACCTACATTTAAACCATGTAACCACATCAGGGATTAATATTGTGATCCATTGGGCCTTTGCTGTTTGTGCCTTCCAATAATTTTACCATATCTGGAGCATATGTGATCGTATTTCAGATTTTTTTCTGGTAGATGACCGTTTTTTCTGTTATAAAGAGTTTCTCTTTCTTTTGCTAGGAAGTAAATAAGGAGCGTACCCGTTATGACCTGTAGGGCAATGGTAGCAGAGATCCGGTATGCGCTTGTTATCTTTAATAGGGGTCTTTGTGCCTTTGTAAGCAGTTATTTATATAAAGCCATTTTCAAGGCTTCTTACCATATTGAGGCGTCGTATAAGAGGGTAGAATGTACAACCTGAAGGTATATTTTTCTTTTCAGGGTACTTGGACCACCAATTTTTGGAATAATTTTTATTATTGCCGCGGTTTTCTCTTCTGCTCTATGGACTACTTTCATAAGGTGCTTTGTAAATATTAGACCTTAAAGTTGTTGTTACATTGAACGAGTAGACCTAGATCTTCTATGTATGCAATAGCTTTGGTCTCTGCTTCATAGTCGATTTCTAGTATCCCATTATATAGAACGTTCCAAAGCGTTGCTCTTAATATGGATCCTTGCCGTATACCTGCTGATGTTTCCAGGTCTTTGGGTTTTTCAACTTATGACATACCTTTGATTGAGGTAGATCTTAATTATATTAAACAAATAATCTGACACATTTGCTTTTTCCAGTACGGTGATGATGTGACCCTATTTTGGCGTTGAATGTGTTTCTCACATTTAACATCACGAGGGCGGCCCATTTCTTCCTAGTCCTTTTTACAGTGTCAGTTATTTCTTTTACCACACCGGTGGAAGATTGTATTTCCTGAATCCGCTAACTGTTTGCTAAATACACTACTTTTGATGTGTAATTCGTCTCCTAGATGATTTTTAATTAGATTTTTATAAAATTTCCTTAGGCTGCCTAGAAAGCAGATCGGCCTGTAAGAATTGACAGTCTCAGGGTCTCTGCCCGGTTTCAGTATAAGCGTCAATCTTGCATGTTTAATCTATTTGGGAAACGTTTGCTTCTGAAGGAGTTCATTGAAGATCCTCCAGTCATCTCAGGATTTTCTCTATGATGATATTTATCGCCTCAGGAGGAACACCATCAGGACCAGATGCTTTTCCTAATTTAATACTTTTTATCGCTTATAATTGACGAAATAAGGTATTACCTTTTTCTTTCCAGTTTTTGCACAAAGCCTCTATCGGAACCTTTGTCCTTAATGAGTTTGTGGCAATCTATAGGCTTCACTCCATTCTTAATCTTTTAGTGCTGTGTCTAGATTCTGCCATCAAGCGTCCTTCGTCCGTTTTATTTCTCTACTTAATTCCTTATTAGCTCTCTTGTAATTTTCAGTGTGTTGTGGGATCCTATACTTTTGTCCTGTTCACCTGAGATTAAAATACTTGGCTCTCTTGATCTTGATCTCATCATTCAAGCAGTATGGGACTGTATATATGATGTTCTCGGTGGAGCTATTAAGGTGTATACATTAATAATTTTCTGTCTAAAATCTTGGAATTTGGTAGTATTATCTTCTTGTAGGTTACTTGTCTCCCTTGTATAAACTTTTTTATTAAAGGTTACTTTTATTTTTCCGACCGATCTTCGAGACCATGATATCAGTTTCAAAGACGATGTATCTGTGAAACACATCCCAGCCCACAATCTTCCTGGCATAACTTTCATTCACAAGTGTAATATATATGTTACTTTAACTCTCACCTCACCTCATCTGCGAATATCCAATTAGTAGATAAATCTGCGAATATCAAATCCATGAAATAATTGATTTGCCATTTAAGTCGCCAGCAAGTATAAAGTCCTGATGTGTTTGGGGCGTCATTATGATATTTTCGACCTGTTCTTTGTAGCGATCAGGTTGATATTAGGTTATATATATAGCTGGCAATGATAGACAGATATAATTTTGATCTGTAGAATATCTATAAGCATAAGTTTGGTGGAAAAGATATTACCACTACAATCAAGCGAAACCGTCTGCAGTGGGCAAAACATGTAGCCTGGGCCCCGAAATAGAACATGAGAAAAAGTATTTTAACATAGTAGTAGACCAAATCAGAGGTGGATAGACGAGGTAACACAGGATTCTGAGAAGATCGATGTTAATAACTGCAAATTCAAATAAGGGACAGAACAGCATGGGGCAGAAAGCCTGACGAGGTCGAGGACCTTTGAGAGTTATTGCATCGTAATGATGACGATGATGAGATGGAAGATGAGCTGTAGGACTAGCCTATAAAAAGGATAAAGGATGAAGTAAGAAGGGCTAGAGCAAATGGCACTGAGACTGGTATATAGTGGCACATGACTAACAATAGTACAAATAGAAGGCATTAGTAAACGCGACAAAGATTCGCGAAGAGTTTTAATGCCATTCTTGATGATAATGATAAACTGTTATTATATAAATGCAAAATACAATAATAATTTTTTAGCAGATATTTATTTAATAACTACATACAATTAACACACGCCAGGTCTTAATATCCATGACCATTACCGTAATTACCGTAATTACCATATCCTCCATAACCTCTGGATACTACTCCTCCATAACCGATTCCATAAGCTGCAGATGCAACAGCTGGAAGGCCAACAGAGGTAGCAACAGCGGGAACTGCAACGGAAGCTACAACTGGAGTTCTGTAGTCGATGCGTGATTGGGAACTGATTCCCGAGTTAACAGAAATAGCTGGAGCCACTGCTATTGCAGGTGCAGCGATAGCACTTATTCCATGTCCTACTAGTCCGGGTCTAGCGCTACATATGGCGAAAAGAGTACCAAACAACACAAGTTTGAACATTTTTTTGATAAGATTTATTTGGTTGTAGTTTAAGAAACTGAGTGATAAATATACTAAACGTTAGTTGGGTATTTATAGTAAATACATAAAATGATATATGATATGTCTTCGGTAAACTGTGGCGAGATAAATTCATTGAACTAGATTAATGGATTAAATTACATGAAAATATTGCAATGTCCACATACTATTATTAAATTTCAGTTTGTACAAATATGTTAACGGCTCAGTTACACAAAATCTTATTTATATAAGTTTTTTATTTAAAGATAAAGTCGCATGGATGTAAGCGACAGGTTTTTATAACAATATATATTGTTTATACAATATATAGATTTTATAAGTATAAATATTTGTTAATTAGATAATTACAATAGTAATTACCTACTACAAAATAGTACTTTAAATCGGTTAATATAGGGCATATACAATTTTAAACGAAAAAACTAGATGTAGAAAACATCAGTTGCTTTTATAAAGTTTTTTGCTTCACTGTTTTGTCTTAGCACAGTCCTTTAAGTTTGAATTTGTCGCATTCGATGACAATAGACAAGGCGAAAGGTTTTTAAACAAGACGAAAAGCTCGGGTTCTTTCGGAAAAATATTTCCATGAGATTTTTTCACATAATCACTTTCATTAGATATCCAAAAATAACGTTAAAGAGAAGGCAAAATGTTGTTAAAATTTTGATGGACACTTTTTTTAAATAAATTGTAAATAATTTTTTGGATCATTCTTAACAAAATAAATCTCTTATAGTTTTTCTGTTAAAAAGAGAATCCAATCTGCAAACCGCTTACTATTCGCACTGGATAAGCTCATAAAATTAGAAAATCTTACAAGAAGTTCAAAGATAAAAATCTATAAATCCATCGTCAGACCTGTAATAACATACGGATGCGAAACGTGGACCATAACCAAAGCAAACGAAGAAAAGCTCAGACGCTTTGAACGTCTTACGTTAAATACTTAGAAAAATTTTCGGACCTCACCATGACATCACCACAAACCAGTATAAGATCAGAACCAATATCGAATTAAAAGCACTCTAGAATGACGCCGATATTGTCCAAGAAATTAAATCACAGCGACTAAGATGGGCAGGCCACGTGTACAGACTGCATAACGAGAGACTTGTAAAACTGGTATGGGAGGAGATTCCCACAGGCAAAAGACTCGGACGTCCCAGAATGCGATGGAGAGATAACATCCAAGCAGATCTCCAGAAAATGAACATTTCATTTGACTCTAGGTTGATGGAAGACCGAACAAATTGGAAAAAAGTTGTAGTCAGCCAAGACCCACCCAGGGTTGTAGCGCTACGTGGTGATGATGAGTTTTTCTGGAAACTTGATCGTTTCCAAAGTATAAATAATTTAAAACAGAAAAGCGCAAAATTACGATTTTCATGACTGAAGAACACAAGTAAAAAACAATATTTTTGAACTCACCAAGGACCTAAATTCAAGTTCAATTATCGTTTTATCATTTCCCAAAAAGTATTGGGCCTATTTCATTTTAAAATATTGTTTTTTATCTTTAATGATGCATTTATGACAGGACGGGCACTCGGGTTGCGGCGAGTATAAGAGAGAAAAACAGGATATAGGGCACAAATTTTTGCTGGTTTAAATTCTCATTAAACAAATAAGTGCCCGACCTACCATACGCGCTTAATGATCACTTAAAAAATAATTATTTAATAGTTATTGATGCACCAAGGGTGTTATTAGGGTCAGAGTGCCTCTGGCCCGAGGGATGGATGTTGCTTGATGAGCGTACTCATCTGATAACACCTTGTAACAAAAAATGTGGGACTGCGAGGTTTAGGACGCCAATGTAATAAAAATGGGTATGTGTAATGTAACACAAGTATTTGGTGTAATGTAAAGGTAACAAATAATTTATAGCTGGCTAGCAGAAGGTGCCGGAGAGTGACTACTTGATACTCAAAACAGGATTCGGCCAATTTGCATGCCCTACAGAGACCGTAGAATAAGAAAATGAATGACAAGGTAATAAACAATATATATATATATATATATATATATATATATATATATATATATATATATATATATAACTAATGTAAATAAAAGTTATTATAAAAGTTGCTCCAAGGCGCCAAGTGAGTGGGCGCCAGGAAAGTATTAACGTTATACTTTCCAAGGTATCTTGTAAAGCTGTTTGCTGAAATAAAAAGGGAAACAGGTATTAATTGAAATATTTAGTTTTCACCAAAAATTTAATCCCTATCCAAATATATACAGTCTAATTCTTTTTTTTTATAACTACTCACCACCAATTATGTACAGTCAACCTAGTTACTTATATACAAAAAAAAATTCCCTGGTTATACACAACTGATCCTTGATGATCTGAATTTACAAATAATAAAATATAAGAAAATTTTAATAATATTAATGATATAATTTTAATTTTTATAATAACTCTCTGATTAAATGTGTACACATAAAACCGTACATCAGAGTTGAAAGGGAGTATTTAAAAACTCAACCTGGAATTGACAATTAGTCCTTAAACGTTATTTAAAATTATTTAAAAAAAATGATGGGTATCTTATATACTAAAACGCTAAGCCCTTTTCTTGTCCACCGCTTTACTCAAAAACCATATTAGATAATTAAAATATTTTTTCGGAATATTATTAGTATTACGTATGAGATTGTTAAGATATACTTTTGGTACAAAAATTCACTTCCGGTTTTGAGATGACCGGAAGTTAAAATTTACTTTAAGTTTTAGACCCCACAATGTATATATGGATCGAAAGGTCTCGTCGAGACGAATCTAAATATGTACTTCCGTTTGAAAAAACATTGTTTCGTCGAAAACATTGTTTTCGACGAAATATTTCGTGATATTTAATACACTTTTTACTTGCATTATTATTGATGAATGTTATGTATATTCTTGCTTATATAGTTTATATAGTAGCTTATATAGTAAGTAAAATGGATTGATTAAATAGATAATTTTATAAACGAAAACGCATGCTATGGATCTATTTTATAATATCAAAGAACGGTATAGGACAGGATATTTTTATAGATAGTCTTAATAGATATATAATTATATGTTTGTTTAAGGCCGAAAAGTAAAATAGAAATTGGACATATGATTTTATCTTATAAATTTCGATTGAGACGTAGAATATTTCTTAATGAAATGAGATGTGAAAAATTACAGATAGATATATCGACCATCAAAGGAAACATGACAATATAAGAATCAAAATGGCTGATGGTTTTTATAATTTTTATTGATAATTGAATCCATTTACCGGCTAAGAGTGGCTATAACTCAAATGGTATACACTAAAAATAAACTAAAACTTTCTTATCTTCTTCCCAAAAAAAATACTTTTCTTAAAACAAATTTAGCTCATCTCTTCCTGCCTACTTATTTTAGTTCAACGAACTTCCTCTGTCCAGAGTTTAGACCAGAATGCGCCCTAATTCTTACTTGTTAGTCGGATAAGAAGGTCTGCCTAAAACGCCCGCTGGGGTCGCTGTTTAATACTAACTTAGAAATTCAAAATTAAGAAATATTAATGAAATATGGATTTAAAATTTTTATTTAAAAATGTTTAAAGGATTATTGAAGTGACGGACTCGTTACAACCTGTGGTACATACATGTACAACAGGTGTTATGCGAATGTGAACAAACATAATTAATTTGTAAATATGATTTATTTGTGCCAAAGGTAAATTTAGGTATACTTACATGAGATTTTTTCATTAATTAGTATTAAATATGTCTTCCTTTTACTTTTATGACTTCCTAGAGACTTCTAGGCATGGAATTCACTTCTTCTTCTTCAAGTGCCATCTTCTTTCCGAATGTTGGCGATCATCAGGGCTATACGTATTTTCGAAACTGCTGACCAAAACAATTCGTTGCTGCTACAGCTATACCATTCCCGTAGATTCTTTAGCCAGGAGTTTCGTCTTCTTCCTATGGACCTTTTTCCTGCTATTTTCCCTTGCATAATTATTCGAAGCAGTTCATATCTTTCGCCTCTTGTAATGTGTCCCAAGTATTGCAGTTTTCGTTTTTTGATCGTAAATATGACTTCCTTTTCTTTATTCATTCTTCTCAAGACCTCGACATTTGTGACTCTCTCGGTCCATGATATTCTCAGGATTCTGCGATACATCCACAGTTCAAATGCCTCTAATTTTTTGGTATCAATCTTTTTCAACGTCCATGACTCCATTCCGTAGAACAGCACAGAAAGTACGTAACATCTCATCAGGCGAAGTTTCATTTCAAGGCTCAAATTTCTTCCGCAGAACACTCTCTTCATTTTAGTGAATATGGATCTGGCTTTTTCTATTCTTATTTTGATTTCTGCTGAGCTATCGTTGTCTTCATTTATAAAAGTGCCTAAATATTTGTATTTGCTAACTCGATCGATAATTTCATTGTGTAAATATAAATTTTGGACATTTTGTGTTGATTTCGATATTACCATAAATTTAGTTTTCTTTATGTTCAAAGATAGTCCATATTCTTCTGGAATTCACTAATTGTTTGCAATTTTTTGTGATTGCTTCATCTCTAAACCACACCTTAATCACTGTCGTACAGTCAAATTTTTGCAGTTTAGCCTTACCTATTGCCCACACATTTTTAATAGGATTAAGGTCAGGTGAATTCCCAGGCCAATCAAGAAGGGTAATATTATTATTCTTGAAGTATTTCATCATAACCTTCGATACATCTCACGGAGCTGAATCTTGTTGAAAAATTGCAGTCCCTTGCAGTTCATCATACCTTCAATAAGAATAAAACTGCCAGTTCCTGAGTATGAAAAACAGCCCCAGAACATGTTTTTGGTGGGATGTTTAACTGTTAGGTTAATATGGCTAGTTGAAAGTGACTCATTGGCTGCCTTTCGTATGAATTTTGATTGCTGGCCCTGCACAGGAAGTGGATCTCTTCAGAAAATAACACTTTTCTCCAATCTTCTGCACTCCAATGAGCGTTTTTTTTTGTCCAATTTAGTCTTTTTTTCATCATAGGCGCTGTCAGAAGTTGTTTCTTCTGCGGTCTCACCGCTCTTCTCCCTCCTTCTAAGAGACGTCTGCGTACCGTTGAGTCGTGAATTTTTATTCCAGCCTTTTCTAAATCTTGCTGGAGGTCATAACTTGTTTTTCTGGGATGAAGTTTGCTATCGCGCAAAAGAAAGGCTTCATCTCGAGGAGTAGTCTTCCGTTTTCTTCCACATTTTTCTTTCCGCTGCACTTTAACTGACCCTGTTACCTTTTTTGTTTAATTATTTTGTTTACTGCACCTAAACTTACACAACACTCCTTTGCAATGTCCCTCAGAGTCATTGGTATATGCTCACTAAGTGTTATGATCCTTTCTCTTTTCCTAGGAGTGTTATCCATATTAAAAAGTTAAACCTGATTGCATGGGGTCATAAAGACCCATAAGCCCATTTACAAGAAAAATAAAATAGTACATTACAAAATAATTAGTTACCTACGCAAACAAACGATGAACTAGTAAATTTTATACAGTATTGTTCAGTTTACAAACATGTAACAGTCTAGTTGGTTTTTAAAAGAATTTATAGATAGGTAATTTGTAATTTCCGTTGGGAGACTCTTCCATATACTAAAAATACGATTACACAGAAAATGTTGGCGCCTTGTCCATGAAAAGGATTCGTTCAAGCGAATGAGATGAGTTATTTTTAAATTTGTCAATATGGCGCTTACTGATTTCGGAAAATACTTGATAGGAAACTGATTTTGAGGCGGTTCAATAGCAAAAACTTTAGAAAATGTTTCTGCAAGAATCTTAGCGACCTCATACGTATTCTGACAAATCGTTTCATCGTTCTTTTTTAACAATGGAATGGATACTTTAGATAGAAGACATAGCAGACCTAACATATTTATACAGTTTTTTAGAGTCTTTGCAACTTACAATAGAATCTTCATATACCATTCTGGCTTCATTGATATACTTGTTTAGTATTACTGTATAGTTTTTGTCAGTTTGCAAATCACGTGTATCACCTGTACGTTTATATTTTCGCCCTAATTTTCTTTTGTGTCTTATAAGTGATATGAATTCACCGTTGATCCACGGCTTAAGTTTGTTCCTATAGTAAGTTTTTCTTGTGGTATTGCGTCTTTTGTAATTGTCAATGATGCTTATAAAATTATTCCAAACTTCTTCAGGGTATTCTAGACTTCCCAGTAGTAACGGCCAAGTAACATCACGCAATTAAAGAGAGAGGTTTTCAAAATTTGTTATTTCATGTATAACTGTATTTTCACCAAGATAATTATATTCAGTAATAAACTGTATGTTTATTGCGATAACTACATGATCAGAATTGCCCTCAGGAGTGCATATCACCGGTTCTGTACGCAATTGGTCATCATTTGTAAATACCAAATCTAACGTTGATGGCAAATTGTTTATTCTGAAACGAGTTGGATTCATAATCAATTGGTGTAGATTAGAACTTTGAACAAAGTTTAAAAAAATGTTTCCCGCATTTGTTAGGTCAGTGCTTACAACTGGCAAAGGGCAAGAGATATCAGAAAATTGAAGTCACCAAATAAGACAAGGTTTAAAAGGAGTTCCATTTTTTCGATCAAGATTTGGTCGTCTTCTAGGACAGTACTACCTGGACGATATAGGCACGCCAAATGAATAACAAGTGAATTAAGAGAAATTTTTAAACATAAAAATTCAATGTTAGGAACAACACTATCCAGATGAGCAACAGAAAAAGTTAAGAGCTTAATTCTGGAATAAATCGAAAGAAGTAGATTATAAAAGATCCAAATACCTACCAGGTAGACTTACAGGGACTGTTTTAATCATAATTACTCCTAGGAAAACAAAACCTTAGAATTAATTATTGCACTATATTAAGTAAAAGTGCAGTTGTACTAGCTCAGCTAAATATTATTCATATATCATACAATAAAATTTTACAAATATTTATCAGATGTTTATTTTAGAACTGAAGATAATTAACATAAAGTGTCTCTTAATATCCATAACCATTACCATAACTACCATATCCTCCATAACCTCTAGATAATGCTGAACCATATCCAATCCCATAAGCTGCAGGGGCAACAACTGGCAACCCGACAGAGGTAGCAATAGCAGGAACAGCAACGGAGGCTACAACTGGAGTTCTGTAGTCAACGCGTGATTGAGTGCTTATTCCAGAGTTAACAGAAACAGCTGGAGCAACAGCTATTCCAGGTGTAGCTATCGCACTTAATCCATTTCCAATCAGACCAGGCCTAGCGCTACATATGACGAAGAGAGTACCAAAAACCACTAGCTTAAATGCCATATTGTAATCTAAAATATAGTTTATACGAAATATTTAAAATTAAAATATTAGTTTGATTGTAGAGGTAAACACTGAATGATATATATACAACAGATTTGCTGAGTTTTTATAGTAACAATAAAAAAAAGGAAATTTGAGATTGTTGAAATAAATAAAGGTCTAAAAAATTCATTGAACTAGATTAACAGATTCAATTGCATGAGGTTTTGCAACGCAAGCTAAATATGATACTAGAACATTAGAGTAGATAAAAATGTCAAATGGATTTGATTACAATTAAATACGATTGTATCATTAACACCAAAATAAGTAATAGGCCAGTCAAATAAAATTGTAATATATGTAAAAAGTGAACTAATTCGTTTCAGAACGAATCCTTGAGTTGATGCCAACAATAGATTATATTTCTGTTAATTTCTATCATATCAAATGCTTTACGAAAGTCTACTAAAGCTAGGACTAATGGTCGGTTGTATTTGATGGATTTTCTATCATTTCTTTTACCTGCCTGTTCGCTAGGTTGGTAAAAATCTAATTTTTTCCAATCTATTTGTTATTATTCTTGTAAATAACTTAAAGAGGTGGTTTAACAGGCTTGTGAATCGGTAATTCTTAAGGTCTGTTGGATCGCCCTTTTTGTGTAATAAGATGGCAAGTGCACGGTGCCATTTTGTAGATGTTTCACTTTGGTGCAGACATAAGTTGAACAATTCCTTTATATTCTTTAAAAATGTGTCTCCTCAAATATTTACAGCTTCTATAACGATATTAGTTTCTCCCGGCGCTTTATTTTTTGAAATGAGTTTCTTATTTCGTCTGTTAATATACCAGGCATCAATTCTAATCCTTGGTTCACTAATCTTTTTCCTGGATTTTTAAACTTTTCTGTGAGTTGTTCATCATGGTTTTGTTGACGTTGTATAATTCTATATAGAAATTTTCTACTACTCTCATCATTCATATCTGTTGGTGATGATATTTCCATCTTTATCCTTTAATGTTATTATTTGTTTTTTGCCATTTGTCAACTTTTTCCGTAGAACTTTGAGACTCTTGTTATGTTCAATCGTTTCTCGGATTTGTTCACTTTTATGCTATCGGTGGTTCATCCTGATAGATTTTAGATTTTTGTATTTTTTTACTTTTTTTTTAAACATTTTTTACAAAATACTTAACATTTATTAAAATTTTGTAATTTATAAAGTTTTAGCCATACAGCTCACACTCCCTCTAAGGGAGAACATTCACTCATCCCAGATACCTAGAGTATTAAAAGGATTAAGCTGTGGTAGGACTCTTTCCGTGTTATCGAGATCCAGGTGACTTGGTATGTTGGAGTGTCTCCCAAAAATTTTCGTAGGTACGCATCTGGACGATGCGAGGAGTACAGCTTTCTGCATACACTTTATATATTTTCAATATATCTATAAGCCATTTATGCGGCACTGAATCAAAGGTCTTCTTGTAGTCAATGAAGGCAGTAAAATTTTCCTTTTTTTTTGTGTATGCCCGGTTAGAAATGACTGAGTCGATAACAAGTTGTTCTTTGCAACCCATGGAGCCCTTAGCGCATCCTTTCTGTTGAGGCTCTACAATATTGTTTAGAGCACAGTGTTGGTGGATACGCCGGGCTACACAGGATGTGACCAATTTGTACAAAGTTGAAAGACAAGTAATTGGGCGGTACTTGGCTGGATCTTGGGTGTTATTTTGACACTTTGGTATTAGATAAGTAGTTCCCTGTGTAAGAAATTATGGTATTTCCTGCAAATTAAAAATATCATGATTTATCAATACTGACAAATACTAATGAACACTCCAAAACTTCTTTAACCAGAAGTTCTGAACTCCGTCTGGTCCAGGAGATTTCCAGTTATAAAGTTCTTTGATAGTATTTGAGACTTCTTCGGTGGTGAAGGGTTCGTAAGATATATTATTATAATGTTGACAGTTGTTCGTTGTGTCTTCAATCCATCCAGCATTAGTGTTATGAGTAGCTGGCGTTGAAAGTTGTTTTTCCCAGAATTTATGAATTTCTTCTTGGCTTGGGTATGATTTATTTTCATTTTCTATAGTGGAATTAAGTTTTCTATAAAACTTCTTCTATACATGCCCAAAAAGTATATTGTCGCATTTTCGGTTGTTGCTTACTTTGTATCTCCTTTAGCGGCCTGAATGAACGAAAAGTTTTTGTTGTAATTTTCTGGATCATGTTGTGATTGTCTTGGAGCGTTCCGCAATATTTCTTCAGCTATTTTAATAATTTTTCTACTTCTTATACCTCGGATGTATTCCATTATTTGTCCAATGTCACTATTAGTACTATTAGTACCCCGTTGTGTTCTAATCTTAATGCCCATAACATTAGCAGTTGCTGTTGCTGCGCAGTAACTCGGAATATGCAAATAATTCAATGTATGAACTTCCACTTTCACGTCCATTTAAACTCTTGTACGGCACGTGCCATTTCCACTTACCAGGCTATCGTGTAACTCGTTATTGTCCTGCTGCGTATTAACAGGTTGAGTTTCTTGTATGAGAGGCTTAGGAGTCTGCTTATTAGGAATTTCATTAGGGATTTGATCTACAACTAGCTCTGGGTTATGAATCTCCCGTTCGACTTCTGATGGTATCGCGTCTAGTCTCTGGGATATAATTATTTCTTATAATTACCTGGTATTGATCTGTTATTCTCTGTTTGAATACTTGAATCTCTGGGTACTTGTAATAGAAGCGTAAAATGTTTTCGTTTATAGACACACTATATTTCATGCGCTGCCTCGGTCGTCCCGCTTGATTGAGCGCCGGCTGATGTTCCAACGCAGCACCTTCAGCTAGTAGAGCTCCTGCTGTTGTTTGGCTCACTTGTTGTTGGGCTGTAGCTAATTATAAGACAGGGACCCGCCTCCTCAACACTCTGCCACTGACGTCCCGCATGCTGTCACGTTCGATTCTGGCTCCAGACGTGCCATGGCGATCCCCAGGCAGCGACCCTAAACATAATTCATTATTCACCATTTTCAAGGGTTTGCATTTTATACCTACTGTCAGGTGTTATTACGGCAAAAATCAATTTAAACAGTAAACAGTTATTGTCAACTTAATATTTTGTTTATAAAAATTGTCAATAATAAATTACCAAATTTTAATTACTATTATAAATAATGATAGTTTTATTTACAATTGATACAAGTATATATTCAATAGATAAATACTAGTATTTTAAAATATAATGTATCACATTAAAAAAAAGAAAATATTAATCAGTTTATTATATTGTGAGGCGTATTTAATTAGCACAGTGGCAATAATTAATTTTCTAACTAAATGAACTATTAAAAAAACTATGTTAATAACAAATCACAAAATTTTAATAAATATCAAGTATAGCACAATAAACAAAAAATAAAATGTAAAGTCATTTGTTTCAGAACGAATTCGTATCTGTTACTCAAAACGAAGTTTTGGTATGAAATTATGGATTTATATCAAAAGTATCAGTTTAAAATAACGGCGTCATCATTTAAACGTTGATTTTCTAGCAGAAATCACCGAAAAACACTATTTTTAATTTTTTTCAATACTTCTTTCCTAATTAAACGTTTTCATTTTTGTTTTTTTTTTTTGAACGGTTATGAATACACGATTCCTTTCTCTAAATTAAATTTTGATGATTACACAATTAAACAATTTCGAAAAACTGCAAAAATTTGTAGGAGCTATAAATATAAAAAAAATAAATAGATAACAAAAGTTAAATAAGAATATGTCCTTTAACACCTTTAAGGGACATATAAATTTTTGCTAAAAACTAATTATTTATTAATTTAAAAGTTATTGCAATTCTTTATTAGAAATTTGTTTATTTGATAATGAAAAACGCGGTTGCTTCCGTTACCTTAGAAGACTTTATAAAATCTGATTTTCTCATTTTGTTCGTTTTTATCTAGGTTATTTTCGGAGTTTATTCAAAATTTACCGTTCCTGGAGCTATTCCGTTCCTTATTATTAATCATTTCTTTTCATATTTAGTTTAGTTAATGTGTGTCTGTGTGTGTGTTTGTTCTTTTTTTTGTATAACACCTGTACGATGTTTGTTTACTGCTTACATGCTTATCTGGTTACAAATGACCAATTATCAGTTATTTTCTGACCTAACTTAACCCTTCAGTAGTCGCTAGGAATTTTTGAAAATTAGTAATCGCGCGCGGTCGAAACGACCGTTTGGTCTTTTACTTCTTAGTTTGTGTTAATAAAAGTATTTGGAACCAGTTTAAGTAAAACACGATGTTATTAAGGTTTAATCAGTAGAGTAACATATTACAAAATAATATAAAAAGTAAACTAATGCTAAAAACACTGAACAGAACATTAAAAAAACTATTTTCTACTCCGATAAAAAAATGAAACTTTTAGTTAATCCGAATAAGTTCAGTTTGGCACTCTTCGCATACTGCACGTGTATGTTCTCTGCATAAAAACTTTTTACATTTACAGCAGGAAACAGTCGTTTTCCGGTTCTTTTTACTGTCGCAAAAGTAGCATCTACCATGTCCTCCTTCATTCGTTGGAGTGCCGTCTGTGTTAGGAATATTACATATGGCCTTAATACGTAACTTCAGATCTCTATTTAAATTGTCTTCTGTTGCTCGGACCCGTAGATGCTCATCCATAAGGGAAAATGCTAAATGCTTCAAAAATTTTCTTCTAAGCATTTTATTATCAGCAAGGTTTTTACTTGCATGAATCACTAGCGAATTAATGCCTGCGATATTTAGTATGGTGTTAAAAATTACCATGGGCCAACGTCTTGTTTTTCGCGAAACATCATAAGAGGAGCATAGCTGATCAACAACGTCAACCCTGCCTTTTGTTTTGTTATAAAACGTCAGAATTTCTGGTTTATAATGTTCAAATGTTTCTCTATCTATAGCGTCGTCAACATGTAGACTTGAAACGAGCAATACAACATTCTTATTTTTGAGGATATACGACACTAAGGTACATGTATCGCTAAAGGCGAACATACTTGATTTTAGAGGGCGAGATCCTTGAAGTAATTCAGGAGGCAGTTCCCTTTTGTTCTTTCTAATAATCCCCACAACAGTCAATCCAAATTCTGTTTTTAAAACATCTATTAGAGGATTGCTAATGAACCAATTATCTAGAGTAATGTTGCGGCCAGAATTCTTTATTGGCGCACACATTCTTTTTACAACTTCTTTCGGGGAATTGTCTACAGTAAATGGGCCATCTGGTTGACGACCCACATAAACCTCCATATTTATGGTATAATACATTTCCGCATCACATAAACTAAAAATTGTGAGCCCATACTTTGAGGGTTTGCTTGGAATATATTGTATCCAAGGGCAATTCCCTAAAAATTCAGGAAGCATTTCATCGCATGTTAAATTTTGCGAAGAGTTATATCCCGATTTACACTTTTCTACGAATTTGTCAAAAAATACTCTGATAGCGGCCATCTTATCCAGTCTCCTAGGTTCTTCACGATCGACCTTATCATCAAATCTAATGCATCTTAGAAGAAACCGAAATCGGGATAAGGATATAACTAGTCTAAATATTTCGATACCTTCGCCATTAGTTTGCCAGATATCTTCTGTATTCAGGTGATGGGCTTTATATGTCCCTGCCAAATATAAAAGGCCTATAAGAGCGCGAATTTCAGATGGATTTGTATGCTTTGCATCCCTCTCCCTAAAGAAATTGCTTGCTATACTTTCAATGTATTTATTAGTGGATTCTACAATTATGTAAATTATGTCAATGAAATAACTCCATATTTCATAAATGTCTTCTTCGTAAATCTATTAGGCCCAAGTGATTGTTTTACTAAATTAGGCTTGCTCATACGTACCCTTTTGTTTTTTCTTTGATGCTTTCTCCACACTGTACCATCTTTTCCCCTAAAAACACTTTCTTCATGTACATTATTCAGTAAAACTTCTCCTATTTCCTCTAAATTCTGTTTTTGTTTGCTTTCCGAATCTTCCGACCTCTCATCAATAACTTCCGGATTTACTTCATTCTCGTCATCGTCGTCGTCATATTCTATATCAAGCGGTTCTTCTTCCATGAGGGCTTGAAGTCTCCTTTGTTCCTTCTCATAATCCATTCTAAAAATAAAGCTAAACAAGTTATATATAAAAGTTTGCTGTAGCTTAAAATTTAAAAAAATATTTGATTCTCAATAATAAAACAAAGAAAATTATGAAATATCGTAATAGTAATTTGCTGCAAAGTAATTTAAAATTTAATGACTAATTACATAGTAAAAGAAAGAGAGGTATATTCAAAAGGTTACTAAACAATAAGACAAAAGTATAATAGTATATTATTTAAAAAAAAACTAGCTTTTATAAATACCTTAAGGTGATAAGAAACACAATAAAACGATTTATAAAAACTTTTTAGCTGACTAGACGCGCGCGGAAATTATGACCTTTGCGCTATAACTCCTAATCAACAAACCTCCCGCTACTCTGATTTAGTACTGAGGCTCCTTGTATCGAATGAGTAAACTACTAAAGGCCGTGGTTGCCAAATGTAATTTTTTTCCGAAATATTAGCAATATTTAATACGTGCGGTCTTTTTGACCATGTAGCGACTGGTTAAGGGTTAATAAACAGCAAATACTTAAACCTAAGGGATTACCCTACGGCTGGCTTACTCTTATTTTATCTATCAACTAATGCACTACAACTAACATGTGAAATAACATCACAGCACTAAACTCTGCTTTTTACACTAAACTGTTACACATTTACACTAACTCAAATGATTTTGTCCTTATGAGTCTTCGCTTCAGTGAAGAAGCTGGATTGAGATGTTCAAAATGTTCGAATCAGCTAAGAAATTGTTCGCCAACAAAGAAGTTTGTTATTTGATAAATGGTATACCATTGTTTGGAGGCTGATTAAAATAAAGAGCTGTTTACAGATGAGAGTAGATTCTGTCTTTACAATTATGATAGACGTATGTGCATGTACCGATGTCATAACGAACGGTATGTACAGTGTAACATGCGAGGAACGACGTTATTTGGTTTTGGGTCGGTTATGGTCTGTAATGGCGTTTCTTTAACAGGTCCTATAGACTTGGTAGTGTAGAATAATGGTAATGTTGAAATACAAACGCTCACCGAGATATTTTTGACGTTATTTAAGACCATGTTTTGTCATTGTACTGCAAAATTATTTAAAGGTAGTTGGAATCGACGTTCTGGGATGGCCAGCGAATAGTGCCTCAATCCTATTGAGAATGTTTGGGACTTGCTTAGTAGATATCTGTGGATTTATCCTAATCAACAAAACACTCATACTCTTTCGAGTGTGAATCGTCGATGCCAAGCTGTGATTAGTAGCAGGGGTGGAAATACGTCTTATTAAGCAAAACCATGTAAACAATTTTAATTTATTGATTCAGCGATTTTGTTGTTGATTGTTTAAAGATTGTGTTAAGTTTATTATTATTGAAAATGGTTAGCGATAACATCACCAAATCTGTTTGTTTTACAAAGTTTAGTAATACGAAATAAAATGCGTTTCATTTCAGTTAATATTTACATACATGTTATATCGTAAGTTTAAAAGTGATATGTTAATTTCTGGAGTAGTGTACATAATATCAATCTTTAATCATAGACAGACAGTGATGTTTAGTTAATGTTACAATTATTAAGATATTTCTAGAGTATTCAGATTAAAATAAAAAATATTGGTAAAAAAAATGTACATATATATCATTACTTGCCTTTAATAAATATATTTTTAAATTCTTTGCCTTACAAGATGATCAAATACAATAACCAATTCATACATGTTCGTATAGATTCGTTTTCTAGTAGTATTTGCTCCTGGATCTACACCAGGAGCCGGATTGATCATTTTTCTGTCGAATCTATTTTGAAAAATCAGTCCCTTATTGGGATCCTGTTGAACTTTGTAATTTAGTGAATCATTGCACACAACTCGTCCCGATTTCCAATGGTAATATCCAAGATCCGATGGCTTGGGTACTACTCTTTTTTTTCCTGAAAAGAATTAATTTCATTTTATATAAATGAAAGAAATAACAAAGGACTAAGCTAAATATTAACTCTTAGGGAAGTGAGACTATAAAGAAAGCCAGAAGTAACATAAAGCAGAAATACTGTATTAAAGAAAAATCTACAAAGTTAATGACAAAAAAAACTTCAGTAAAAAAGTGTCTAAGATTGCTTATACCTGTATCTAAATAAAAAAAATGTTCTTACCTTTAAAAAAAGGTTTCCAGTCTTCATTGCCTAATTTTTCTGCGTAATCAATATATCCAGAGACTTCAAACCCTGACTTTGTCATGTATTTTAGAAATATAATAGTAGACAGAATTCCAACACGGTTGGGCCGTTCCCTTAGGGCTAAATCGACTTGTAGGTTGTCACCTCCAATTAAACCTTCGCTGGAAAGTTCGTACGGATTATAAGGAGGAAACAAATAATTAAGGACAGCAGCTAATCTTGTTTCAAATTGTTTTTTGCTAAGAGTCTCACCGGAGCTTCTATAACCTTAATTAACAGACACTAATTAGACAAATTTATGTTACCATATAAGATAATGATGAAAATTCCCAGATACCTAAGATACCAAACAGATTGAGTTCTGGGAGGGCTCTTTCCATTAACCTGGTATGCTGGAGTATATCCCACAAAGGTCCTGACATATCTAGACATCTCGAAGAATTCCGCGTTTCACAAGAATATTATATTTTTTATATAATAATATTATTATTTAAAAATTTCTTGGAGCAGTAAATCAAATAGATGAATAATTTTATAAAATATGTTTGTAAGCTATTCTCTCATTTCTCTTTAGTATTATTTTCTTTAATGGGAATTAACCACAATTTCAGTTGAAAGTATGTTAGCACTTCGGAAATCGTTCTCAAATATATTTATTTACAAAGCTCAAGAGGCCTTAAAGAAGACGTAGGGCAAAAAAGTTTATTTATTTTAATTACAATTACCATTTACATTTATTCATATAAACTACATTTAAAATTTGTTATAGTCTTTCCATACATTTCTTACCATTTCCATCCATTGATTTGTGTCAATTTCCAATTCTTAATATCACTTTTTTGTAAATCTTCATATACGCTGTCCTTTCATCTTCTTCTTGGTCTACCTTTTGTTCTTTTTTGTATTGGCTTTCGTGATAGTACCATTTTCAGCATTCTTTTCTTTCCCATTCTTTCAACGTGTCCTAAATATATATTATTCTCCGTGCTTTGATTACCGTCGTTATTTTTGGTTCATTTTATAGTTATTTAAGTTCTTTATTATTCCTTCTTCTCCATTGACCATCTATTTCACACCTCCATATTATGCTCTTTATATTTTCCTCTCTCATCTTTCTAGAATGTCCATTTCTGATTTTTTTAAGCAATCATGTTTCGTATGCGTATGTAGCTGTAGGTCTAATAACTGTTCTATAGATTCTAAGTTTTTTTTTTTCTTGAGACATAATTAGATTTCATTAATAATCGTAGTGCTCCCTACTTTTTGTTTCCTTTTACTATTCTTGATTTTATCTCTCCTTCTCCATGCCCCTTTTTATCTAGCTTTTCACCCAGGAAAAAAATTCTAAAACTCTTTTGATTATGTGTGTATTTTCTTCTTCTATCTCCAATGTGAAATTGTCTTCTTTTTCTTTATCTGTTTCTCTCAATATTATTTTGTCTTTTCCTTTTTTATTAAAAGCCCAAACGTTTTTGCCTCTTTTATTATATTGGTAATTAATCTTTTCATTTTTTTTATTTATTGTTATTAGCGTTAGATTATCTGCGAATGCTTTACATGGATGGCGATTTTGACCGATTATTTCCTGCATATTTATTTTGCCTTTTCTTATTATTCCTTCTAGTATCAGATTAAAGAGAGTCGTTGATAATGCGTCTCCTTGAAGTAATCCTTTCTTTATTTCAAAATTGTTTGATTTGTGATCCTTCCACGCTATTTCGTTTGCTGTGCAATTTTCCATGGTAAAAAACTCTTTTATTAGTTCGTATATCTGTTGTCTTTGTACCCTATCGTAGGCTTGCTAGAAGTCGACAAACATTACATATGCTGCTGTTATATGTTCGTAACACCTAGTTTGTATTTCTTTTAATGCAAATATTAGGTCTGTCGTCGACCCATTGTTTCTAAATCCGAACTGGTATACGCCCAATATCTTTTCTGTGCATTGATTTAGCTTTTTGTCTATGATTTATGTCAAGATTTTGTAAACTACTTCTAGAAACGCGATGCCTCTATAGTTTTCACATCTCATTTTGTCACCTTTTTTGTGTATTGGGCATATCCTTGCTACGGTCCACTCACTTGGCATTTTTGTTTCTTCCCATATGCATTTAATCAAATATGTATCTCTTTATGTAGCCTTTTTTTCTTACTTGTATCATTTCCTCCGATATTTCGGTTACTCCTGGGCTTTTATTGCTTTTTACTCCCTTTATTTCATTTTTAATTTCCTCCTGTGAGTATTTTTACTACTATGAGATCATCTTTAATTTTATGGATGGTTTTCCTTTCTTCTTCGTTTTTGTTTAACAATTGTGGCGTTTTGTTGTTTTCTTTCTTCAATCTTGTGGAATTCCTTTTTTTATAAATGATAATGGATAGTTATTTTTAGTCAAAAATTTTTTTTTTCAAAAATGAATCTTTATTGGATCAGTTGCTTCGGGCTCTATTATATAGGGATTTGATAATTACTTTTTTGATATTTACGTTTTTAGTTCAGTCGTCAGAGATTTGACCTCTAAAAATCATAAGAATAAGCTGAATTTTCTGGGATTGTCAATCTTGGGACCCAAAAAAATATGCAAAAAGTTACCTCTTTTATCCCATGGCTTTCCTTTAAAACGATCCATCGTAGGGAATGAAAAACTAAAAAACTCAATTTACTAAGAATCTGTAAGAAAAATATTTCAAATAAAAACTATAGCTGAGATAATTTTAAACAAAAATGTCTGTTAGCACTTTTTGTGTAGAATGAACTGTTTTCTCACAAACAACGTTTGAATCGACCGGCGATTATGACTGTCAGTTAAGCGCGCGAAATCAATTTTAAATCTAATTTGTATCAACTCGACGGTAAAAATTTGATATCTTTCGATTAGAGTATCCTATTGACAAAAATTAAAAAATGTTTAATGGTGAAATGAGCTGCTTTCATATACAATTTTTGTACTTTGTCGCAAATAAAATCAGTTTTTATAAAGGTGCTAAATATAAAAACGTTAAACGTTGCCTGGTTTATGCCACGTTTTACGATTCTCATGACATCAATAAAACGTATTACTTTCATTGACAGGTAATTTAATTTTTAGTTTTGGCAACAAATATGACGCATTTGAAATATGCCTAAAAACGCAGAATTTATATTTTAAAAGTACAAATAATTACACGGCACGGAAAAACCTATACGAAGTTAGTATTGGATGGGATTTGTAGCTGAAGTTGTGTAGTTTTGAAAAACGTACTTGTGTAATCAAGAAAAAGCAGTTTTAAACATTTTAGATTGTTTGTAATGAGAAAGTTTAAATTTAGTGTTTGTTGAGCATATTTTAAATGCCTCAAATTTAATATCAAAGTTCAAAATCGAAATTTTATGTTATTTTATGTTTAAGTTATAAAGATTAGGATCTAATAATAGAAATTCCAATGTGACCGGCTAATTAAAGCGATAAATTTTATTGATCTTATGTGAATCATAGAAACTGGCAAGAATCGCTCAACGTTTATTCAGTTAACACCTTTATAAAAACTAACTTCATTTGGAGCAACATTTAAATAACACACAAAAGCTGCATTCTTTACCTTTTAACACATTCGCTGCTGAATTTTTTCGAGAGGTGTTACCCATTAGTGGTTTTTTCTAATATGTCATTGTAATTGATATTAAAATACATAATATTATTAAATTAATTAAATAGAGTGTATATTTATTTATAAAATGTGATTTGAATTTTTAGCTCCGATGGGAGTCATGCGCATCTGTCTAAGAATTTCTAGTGTATCGCTGACTGACTCCGATCGCCACAAGGCAAATTAAAACGTTTTTTTAGAAAAATGGTTATATAACGGAATTTTAGAAAAAATAAGTTTATTTCTTCCATAAAATACAGAAAGATTCACATACTGATTTGATTTCGATTCACATATGAGCAATTTTAAAGTATTCAACACAAAATCCGGCTTGATCAGGACATTTTTCGCAGTGATTATGTTGTCTGCTTTCTAGTTTTGTTTTCGAAGCATATTTTGCAGTTTTGCTCTTTTTTCGTCCCTTATTAACCATAGGAATTTTTGAAATACTATGTCTGTGGGCAGGAATATTTCTTGTTTTTCACACTTTGAAGGGCCCGGTATACTTTCCACCATTTTGAATTATGAAAGTAAACATTTTTGACACTTTAAGTCCTCACTCACACCCTGACAGACATTAACTAACGTCAGCGTTGTACTAAATAAAACATACCGTTTTAAAAATCAACGGGTTACTGTCCCCGATCGGAGTCATGCGCACCTAGCAAAGATTGTCGATGGGATACTCTGATCACAAGATATCGAATTCTTACGGTCGAGTTGATACAAATTTTATTTAAAATTGATTTCGCGCGCGTGGCTGACATTTATAATCGTCAGTCGATTCAAGCGTTGTTTGTGAGAGAACGGTTTATTCTACACAGAAAGTATCTATAAAAATTGTTGTTTAAAATTAACTTGGCTTTTTTTTTTCTACGGCGTACAGATTCTTAGTAAATCTATTTATTCCGTTTTTCCCCCTACGATGGGGCATTTTAGAAGGAAGCCAGGGGATAGAAGGGGTAAACTTGTTTGCATCTCTCGCAATCTACCTCTCTGTCAAGGTCGCAAAGTCCATATTCTTATCAAAATTCAGCTTGTTCATATAATTTTTAGAGGCTCAGTGGCATTTTCGTCTCTGTATCTTCTTTTATAATTAGCACATCCAGAGAAGGTAGTAAGTTATTGTTTTCTTGTTCTATGGTAAATTTGATTCATTCTTCTTTGTTGTTAATGTTCATCAGGAATTTATTCCATGCTTCTGGTCCGCGAGGTCATATGGAGAACACATCATATACATATCTCCACCATATTATGGGTTGTTTTTCTTGTTTGTGTATAATGTTGTGTTTGAATTTCTCTATGATTATATCTGCTAATAATGGAGATAAGGATGAGCCCATAGCTAATCTTAAATTTTGCTTGTAAAATTATTATTTAGTTGAAAATAAGTGTTATCTGTGCAAAGTGTTAGTAGTTCCATAATAGCTGATACATATAGTTTGGTTTTTGGTCAGTGTTTGCCTCTCATTATTATTAAAGTTTTCTCAAAATAGTACATTGGTCAACAGAGTGGTGATATCAACACTGACTAGCATATTGTTCGAATTGTAATGTATTTCTACTACTTACTTTTTGCAATAATTGCTGTGAGTTTTTAATAAATGATATTGTGTTGTTTGCTAAAGGCTGTATAATATGTAGGAGAACTTTGACAGTCTGCTGCAAGGAGAACCCATGCTGTTGCAAATCGGTCTAAGAGCACATTTTCTGTGTGAATTTTTGGAACTTTATATAAGTGTGTTATTCTGATGTTGTGTGGTGTTATTCTTCTCCTTTGTTATTCATATTACATTATACATTATGGTTATATATCTTTTTTTGAGAAATATTTCTGGAGTAGAAGTTAAAATGTCAAACACTAGTTAGTTAAAAATGTGCTTTCATTACATCCAATAATAATTAGGGCTTAATCCCATATAAACAAAATATTTAAAAAAAATGTTAATAAAAAATAAATGATAAGAGTTTCCAAAAGCTACATGATATCGTGGATCTTATAGCCGATTATAGGGGATAAGAAGTATAAGCGTAGATAAAGATTCTAAACGTGTGATAGTCGATCTAGAAGAACATTAAAAATGGATATAAGTCTATTTTATAACCGAGCATTTAGTAAATATATATTTAAATGTAATTACCCAATTCAGCTATAGTTCTGCTTACTTCAATACTTTGCAAATAACATTCATCTTGATTGGTACCTAGTGAGTCTAAATAGTCTTCGTAACACTCAAATTGTAGAAGTCTTCTATCGGCTTCTATTTGTGGATTAGCTTTGAAGACAAATCTTGCTGCCATTCTGTACTTTGACAAAATAAATGACAATAATGAATATAAAAAAGTTATATGTAAAAACTAAAGGATTTATCTGTCGTTGTTGACATTTTTGAAATATTTTTGTGATGTGTAATCGTCTTCTTCTTCTTTCTTTACTTTTGGCGTGCATACTAGTGCATTTGCTAGCACATTTCTTAGTATTGCATTTGGTCTTGCTTATGGCAATATGCAATACTGTTTGTAAGATAATAATGAATTGTATATAATCATGTTGGGGATAATGTCAGTAAAAAACAGATAGCACAACAAAGAAGTTACTAGGAGCATTACGCAGTCTAAAAAATTATCTAGGGTCATAAGAACCCAGAGAAAAGGTATAGTTCTGAGTTAGTTTCTTTATAAATATAGTTAGTTTTTTTATAAGTATCTTTATAAAGATTTATTTAAATGTTGATCGTATTATTGCTTAACAATTTATTTAAAATTTGTATTACTTTTTGATTAATATTTTGTAAACTTTGATATTAGAAGTGTCAGCCGCTGCTGCAGCTTGTAGCGCATTATGTATATCTCATGAATTGCTTTTATTAATTAGACAACAAAGGAAAATATGATCTACATCTTGTTCCTGTCCACACTCGCAGTATGGATGTGTTTTAATGTTGGTTTGATGTAAATGAGTTCCTAATATGTCATGTCCTATTCGCATTCTTATTATATTCGTTCTAATAAAAGTGTCTTCTATCAATATATGGAATCTTTTTAAACCATGGTGTATCCGGGAATGATTGTTGTATTTCTCCATACCATTTTCCTTTCAATTGAATGGAGTTTTTTTAGAAATTGTTATGATTTTCTTTGATTCTGGCTTTCAATTTTGTCAGGATATCGATATAATTTACTTTTGTATTAGCAGGGACTTTAAGAATACCTGCCGTTGTTGTTGACTTTCACTATTATTTTTCTGGTCAATAATGTGACATGATCTTTTTTAGCACTTAATTCAATTTGTTTAAATTTTGTCACTTCACTCATAGAATCAATAAAGACAAGACCTTTTGAATTTTTTTTTTAGGCACACACTAACACCTTTATTTATTGCACTAATTTCTGCATTACATATATTTAGTTCGGATGTAGTTTTAAAGAATAGGACTAGTTTAAATTTGTCATAAAATTTATCATATCTGTGAAAAAAGCCTTTATTTCGCTTAATACTATATAAGGCTTCAGTTAAGTATGATTTTTCTTTGTTTTTCTCACATACTGATTTATGTATACTAATATTATGGATATATTCTAATAATTTGATTAATTTGTGATTAATATAACAGTATTTTTACTGAGAAACTTTGTAGCCAACCATTGAGGTCTGTATTCTAGTGACATTTCTATTTTTCTACTAATAGTACATTGAAGTTGACTTCACATATTCAAGGACCAATTTCCACGCTTGAAATTATATTTTATTTAATTCATTGATTGTTTCTTGATTTGCATGTCTAATTATTGTGCTTCCAAATTTAAATGAGACTTGACTAGTCCATAGTAGACCAGCAGAAATGTTGCTGGGTCTGCCCCTCATCAAATTCTGCTGAATGACCTCATTATATTATAATACCTACCATTTAGAGATTTTACTGTTATGTTCAAAGTCGTATTTTTAATATAGAATAGTTTTGTTTAAAATCCGAAGTAAAAATCGAAACGTTAAAATAAACGTATTTTAAACAGTTTGGATTCATTCCCAATAAAAATTGTAAACAATATTAAAAATCCACATTCAAAATAGCTTAAAAACAATATAACTAAGATTGTTTAAATAAATTATATCAAGTATTTTTAAAATATATTGTTACTAAAATACTCATATATTATTTAGAAAAATTACAATCTCGTCATTTTTAGTAAATATGGTAAGAATATTTATATAATATACTAAATCTAACATAAATTTTTAATTTTTCAGCGAATATGTCAAATTCATTATATTTTGCAGAACAAAAACATTTACTTCATTCAGAAAATTTGTAATTGTTTCAGTAAAATAGGGATGAGCATTATAATGCATTAAAAGAAATATTTGGCCATTAGCTGCTACATACAGAAGCCAAACAGGTTCAAAACTATGAACAGAGTATTTAGTGAAACGTTATTATTTCTTCGTTTAACTATGAACTGCTTTTAAGCTTACAGCTGGTCCAGGTTCTCAGCAAACTCTTAGTTTTCTTGAGCCTCGGTCAAAATTAGCAAGCAAGCAATTTAATTAAACTCAGCCTGAGAGACTTGTTCACCCCTTGAAATATCATTCGGGTGTAACAGTTCATTGGAGCGAGGTGTATTAATTCGTGTATAAAACATGAATGACTCCTCCGTGCTCCAATGCCTCAGACCCCTTTGCCTTTCCCCCTATAGTACTTCGATGCACGATAGAGGCACACTATTAGCCTAATGCTCTTCATGTGGGAGTCCTGGGTACAAGAACTCCAATATGGTTCCCTAACCGAATGAAATGCAGGCTAGCGTAAGGCGTTTTATTCCAGCTATCCTCTTGTGACTTATCCCCGAATCTGTAATTGCTTGTTCGAGCCTCAAGTCTCCTCTCCGGTCCCCGCCGAGTTCGGAGACTTGATGCTCGAAGGGCCCAAAGGAGACTTTGGGCCCTACGTGCTCGGTTTTTTTGGTTTTGTTAATTTTTTTCTGGCTTGCGCTGGTTTTTGTTGGTAGTTTTTTATATTTTTTTTTTGTGGTCGAAGCCGTTTTTTGTAGTGTTTGTATATTTTTTTTGTAGGGTGTCTAAAAGAAAGATCGTAACTCGTGGGCCTACACAGTGATTGTGACTGCATTGATAGGGCTACGAACTATCCTCTGATTTTGCTTTATACTTTCTCTCGGGGGTACATATTTACTTTTATTTCAGTATTTATTGTTTCGGACGTTTGTGCTTCCATTGATGAAAGACATTCTATCTCATTATGTCTTGGGTGGTTTTTAAGTTTCGCTACTTTTGTTGAGATAAGAATAAAGTCACAAAAATTGCCCTAGAAAACAACCCGCCCGGTTCAAGACCTCCCGGAAGACCACCTAAAAAATGGAGGGATAGTTGGCAATCTACCTCCCAGGAAATTAACCAGAGACAGCTTCAGAATTAAACAGATCGAAAGATCTCCAAGAAGTAGAAGAAAAAGAAACTAATTTTCTTTGTTCTTTGAACAAAAAACGGTCAGCAACGTAGCTCGGTACGTTCACTGCTTCTCCTTGGCTGCTGTTGTGAGCTGATTTTTCTTATTTGTTTTAGACGTGTCCTCATGCGAGAGATTCATAGGTTAGTATTGGTAATATGATGTTATTTATTATTCTCATCTTTGTTTTCGTTCTTAGTCTGTTTTTCTACCTGCGAGTCCTTTTATTGACGCCTTTGCCATTTTGCCTTTTTATATTGTGGCGTCTACGTATTTTTTGAAGGATAATCCTTTGTTCATTATTACTCCCAAGTATTTAGCTTTGTTTGTCCAATCGATGGGATTATTTTGCAATGTTAATTGTTTCTCTGGCTGTAGATGTTTTTTTTGAAGAGCACCGCTTGCATTTTTTCGGATTTTATGGCGATTTTCTATTGTATACTTCATTCTTCGATGCTGTCTAACGTTGTTTGCAAGTTGTTTAATGCTATATTTACATTTCTTCGGCATGAAGACTGAGTTTCAGGTGTTCTTGAAACATCGGCCATGTATATTGTATACAGTAGTGGTGACAGTACTGCCGTCTGTGGTACTATAGTCTTCGGGGTTACGAGATCTGACAGACCTATTCGAACACTGAAGCTCCGATTGTTTAAGCATAAAGAGATCAGTCTCGTCATTGCCCCGCTGTATCCATAGCATCTCATTTTGTAAGTGAACCCTTTGTGCCAGACTCTAATAAAAGCTTTGCTTACGTCCAGGAAAGTTGCTCCTGTGTATTGTTTGTCGTTAAAGCCGGCTGCTACGTACTTTGTTAGTCTAAGTACTTGTAGCTTGTGGGAATCTGGTTCTAATCCAAATCCAAACTCTGCTTCTAAAATTATTTCTAGCTTGTCTGTTTCTGTTTAGAGTCTGCTGAGGATGACTCTTTCCACAATCTTGCTGATTGCAGGAAGTAAGCTTATCGGCCTGTAGTTTTGCGGGAACTTGCTGTTCGTTCCTGGCTTTAAAATTATGATAATATGGGCTTACTTTCATCGATTTTGGAAGAGTATATATCTTCAAATCGCACTTGCAACGTTAGAAATACTATGGCTCTCGGTGGTAAGTGTTTCAAAGCCCTATTAGTTTTTTGACCTGGCACAGGTGCTTTTCCTGGCAAACTGTTTTTAATTAATTCATTTATCTCCTCCGACCGATAAAAAAAATTAAATCATGACTGTTGTGTAAAAAAGACTATGGACCATTATTTATTAGTGTAATTTAAATGTTTTTAGGTTTACACATTTATAATTTCTGGTTTTTTGATTAAAATTGTATGAACTCTAAGTGGCCATCGAGCATCAAAGTTAGTTTAATATAGATGCCTCTTACTAGTTTGATTTCTTAGAGTTAAATGGGATACTTGCAATTGAAAAACTTATCAGTTTACCTAATATTTTGACTACCTACAGTTCCATGGGCTACTTGCAATTAAAAAACTTATTATTGAGATTCATGTCTCTTCTGGCTTTAAAAGTAATAAAATAGTTTTGAATTGGGTGGTAAGTTCTTTTTGTCCTAAAGCTTAAGGTATTCTTTTTTGCTACGAGAAGATTCTAAGCCAACAGCGACCACTTTTAAGTAGAACATCCTTTTTAAAATTTCTAGTTGATTTAAATATCTTCTTGTCATGATGTCTAAATACCACTAAACATATTTATCTACATCAAACTTGTAGTTACGGCTAAGGTAACAACATAAGTTTTAAAATCTTTCATATTTAAGTTTTTTATACTTTAGATATCAATTTTAATATTTATTCATTATGTTCATACTAAATTATTTTTATGTTGTCAATTTAACCAACTAGTTACGAAAAAATTATACTGGCATTTAATTTTCTAATCATTTTACAAAAAAAATTACTTTTGTAAATTAACCCTCGACTTTGTTAATGCATGTATATTACGCATATCCTTTGCAAATAATCATTGACATGCATAATCTTGCGGTATATTCTTACACCTGAAACTTAAACTATTAAATTACCTATTACATGTAGTTAACTTGAATCCAGACCCATATGTTCCAATTTATTACACAAAAAGTAAAAGTGCTACTTATATATCAAGATATTTATTACTATAAATATAGAACAAAAATTTGACTTAATGTCAGTTTCGTACCAACTTTCAGTAGACAGTACTTATAATTTAACATCCAAAATGTTGTCTATCGTATTTTTGCTCCTAGTGGCTTCCGCTGCAAATGCCGGTAATATAGCGATAGGACTTAATTCAGGAGCTTATGGCGGACTTTGGGAAGCACCATTTCACAGGTATTTTACTTTTATTTGTCTAAATTGTACAAATGTAAAGTTTTATATTTTCAGCTTCTTGTCGATCTTTTTTAGAATTTTTTAGAATTGTTTTCATTATGGTGTGGACAATAATTTTGTGATGCGCTGCAAATAATTCTTTGCGTCTTTTTTGCTGTTAATCTTTTTTATATTAGTGTACATATTCTGTGTAGATCAAGTAATTTTAATATTTTCATCAGTTTGGTATGTTTTATTCTATTCGAACGCTTTTTGACAGTCAACAAAACATACATATTATCATAATTAACCTCTCTACATTGTTGAGAGGGAACCTGTTTTGCACGTAGTTTCTCTCAAGTACCTAAGTACCTAATGCATCCCTGAAATCTAATTTTCTGTTAGCCTGCTTTTCTAAGCTTTAAGGCTTATTATTCGATAGTCTTGATATTTTACCGCATTTGGTTTTTCGCAGGAATTGTAATGAAAGTGGATATACGCCACTGTTTGGTTATTTTTCCACTTTTGTATATATTGTTGAAGATCAACGTAAACTCTTTTACTATAGTCTTTGTTTATAGTTTTCAAGAATTCTGCATGTAAGTTGTCTAGCCACGCAGATTTTTTCTCCTTATTGATGTTTATAGCATCTTCTACTTCCACTTCGAGAATAGGTGATCCGATAGCTTCATTTTAATTCTGTGTGATATTAACACTTTTATTTTCTTCAAATGTTGTTACACATTTCATCCATGTTATTATGTTAGTTTTCAAAGCACGTGGTGTTCGTGTGTATTAAGGTATAAAAAAAGTGCTTATTACAAGCTTTAATTTTTATTTTAAGAAGATCTTTTCGGAATTAAATCATTCCATCATCAGTTAAATAAAAAGTTGTTAAAAAACATTGTATGGCCACATAAAAAACTTTGGAAGGACATCCGTATTAAAATATAATCCTCATGGTATTTATCAAGGTAAATGCAATAGACTTAACTTATTGATTATTAAAAACTGAAATTGGGGGCATCTTACATGACCCCCTGTAGCTGGTGAGGTTTTAACTCAGTTAGCCCAAGACTCCAGAACAGATCAGAGGTAATGTAAGTCGAAAAAACCTCACCAGCTACAGGGGGTCATGTAAGATGCCCCCATTTTCAGTTTTTAATAATCAATAAGTTAAGTCTATTGCATTTACCTTGATAAATACCATGAGGATTATATTTTAATACGGATGTCCTTCCAAAGTTTTTTATGTGGCCATACAATGTTTTTTAACAACTTTTTATTTAACTGATGATGGAATGATTTAATTCCGAAAAGATCTTCTTAAAATAAAAATTTAAGCTTGTAATAAGCACTTTTTTATACCTTAATACACACGAACACCACGTGCTTTGTATTCAACAGGTATACTAGCCACTCCTGGATATCTCCACTTCATGGTTTGTTCCAGTTTCACTTTTATGTTAGTTTTGTTTCCTCAATATCAACTATTGGATTTCCTTGGCCAACTATTAAGTATCTAGGTCTTTTTGATTTATAGAGGCCACCTGTTTCTTCTGCTGGTCCTTTTGTAGAGGTTAAACAAATCGTATTTAGGTTCTAGTATCTCGATTTCTTCACACTATTCCTCCAGAATTCTGTTTTTAGCTTCTCTGATCTCTGATCTAGATATGCAGCGCTGTCTTTTCCTTTAGAATCTCTTCTTCTGTCCATCATTTGTTATATACTGTCGGTCGTTGATGGTCTTTTCTTTTCCGTATTTTTCGGTCGCAGATATTGGTTTAATATTTCTCTCCCAACGTATTTAATCGTGTTTATTTATGTTTTAACATCATTGACTACTTCTGGCGTAGTTATTTTTTTTTTTTAGGTATTCCTGTATTTCTTGTTTGATGTCATTATCTGTTAGTTGTTTGAGATCATATCTTATAGGATTAGGTTTGTTGATTTTTTTTAGTTTTAGACGAATTGGGTTATGGTCCGACTTAATATCTGCACCAGGATAAAATTTTATTGATTGTTATTGAATTTTTAAATCGTTTGTTTAGTAAAATATAGTTAATCTAATTTCTACAAACTTATGTGTGGTAATTTGAAAAAGGTATATATAATTCTTCTTTCATAGCAAATGTAAATAGGGGTTTTCCTTCTTATTTCGCTCTCCTGAATCCTATGAACATACTACCAAAGAATATAGATATTCTTTGATACTACATTACTATAACGACCCATAACTAGTGTGACTTCAGGAGTTTTTAACTTACTTAAGAGTTTTCTTCAAATCTTAATAAAAACTCTATCACTTCGACTGATTTGTCTCCCTTGGGTGCGTATATTTGGATTATATTGGTTTTTGCTGTGAATAAGTCCAATTGAATGAGCATGATTTTCTTGGATATTGGAACAAAATTCATAACGTTTTTATTTAAAATTATTCCTACGCCATGCTTATGTATTTTTGAAGTAATATATTTGATGCTCATTTAATGCGCATTGTGGATTTTGCCGGCTTCGTAAATGGTCTTGACGTTGCAGATGCATATTTTAATATATTTTTAAAATTTTGTGGGCACATCCTTTTTTTATTTGGGAGTTTTGCTTGGTAATGATCTGGGAGACTCCATGGTTTTGTTGTGTTATTTCACCCCTGCTGGATCTTGCACTCCGTTTTATGTGATCAGTAGTCCTCACTTTCAAAGCAGTGACCGTAATAGATGTACAAGGGATACCTATATGGATCTCTAATGTAGTGGTTTTTCCTTGCCTTCTACGTTGTTGTGCCGTTGACCATTTGTTTCATCCGCCTCTGAGGCCAATTTTTAAACCTCACGACCAAAAAGTACCCTGCTCTGAATCTGCTCTGGTAGTTATATATTGTAAATTATCTTTCTACATTCACTAGTAAAGTCACACAAATATTTTAATGTTTATTATGGGTAAGGAGCATATTTCCAAAATATATAGATGTAAACATTTTATTTTCTATTAAAGTCAATCTGTTTGCAACTGGCAGCTCATTATAAATAATGTAAATCTTCAAATATAGGTCCATAAACCATTTTCGTACGTTTCAACTACGCTGTAGTTGAAACCAATAATGTTTTTTTTTTTGAAAAATTAGTTATGCGCTAATTTGTGTAGTAAGATATAATTAAAAAGAGATTTAGTTACAGACAATTTAAAAACTTTTAATACTAATAAGGAAATAAAAAGCACAAGTTTTGTAAAAGCTGTATCTTAGGCAGATAATTACGTGTATTTTCTTTACGCTCTTTAATTTTTTCACGAAGCAATTTCACTCTTTTAATAGTAGTACTTACTATTGTTAGTATTCATAAATACATAATAATATTCATAATACATAATATACATTTATAAAATACTTTGTCTCATTAGGGGATAATTCTTTATTAATAAATTTGATAAATTATCTTTGAGGTTCCTACCTATCTGTCGAACAAGTAAGGGAAAGTTGTGACGAATTTCCGTGATATCAGTTAGCATTTCAATCCATGCGTTAAAATGGCATTATCGTTTCAATTTGTTGCTGCTAAACTTAAACACGGCGTATATTTTCTGAGAGAAATAAACGGTTAATAATGTAGTGACTATGTACTCCGGTATGACAGGTGTTAGTGAAATAATCATTTAAAGATTTTTAACTGAAAGAAAACAAGAAAACATTACTGAGCCAAAAAGACATTAAGGAAAACAACCACTGGAAATTGATGACTTTCATAGAAACGACCTTCGGAGAAAAGATCATTCGTTCTTTTTAAACAAAAAGATTTTTACATTGGATACAATATTAAAGGCAATAAAAGATAATTATTTTTCTCACTTTGGCCGAGATAAGTAATGGAAATTACTTAAAGAAATTAGTTTTTGCTATGAAAATAAAAAAACCAGATTAAACGATAAAGAAAATATTGTTTGTTGGAGCAGGCAATATTCAAGAACGATAAAAAGATTTACATTAAAAGGAAGATGCATTTTCTATTTAGATAAAAGCTGGCTAAATAAAAATCATACCATTTTAAAAGTATGGGTAAATGAAAATATTACAATTTCTCAACAAGCCTTTCTAGATGGATATTTTACTAGTTTGAATACTATTGCATTAAAGGGTCGAAGATTATTAATCGCGTACATTGGTAGCGAACATTTTACTATTTTTTAGCTTGATCCAACTTTATATTTTACTTATTTGTTTATTTATCGATATTGTACTTTTAAATGATTTTAAACTGATATTTTTTGTCTATTTTCCGATATGACTATCATTATTTTATACATATTTCATACGTTTAATTCGTACTTTTTTATCGGCATTGTTTCCTCTTTATAAGAGTGTGGTCCTCAGAATTGATTGATTCCTTTAGAAAAGCTTGTTATGAAGTTATTTTCTTGTGGCATTCTTACACTATTTACTATTTTTGTTGTAAACTAACCAAAAAACATTTTTTTTTGACGTTTCAATTTCCCCTTTGGAAATCGTTCTCAAAATAAAATGTTTCTAAACAAAAAAAAATTTCCAAACAAAACTTCAAAATAAATCTATATTAAACTATAATTTTGATTCATCATCATCGTCATTGGCTCTACAACCCATAGGTGGGTCTTGGCCTCTTCTAAAATCAGCTTCACACTGATTACTCGTAAGTCGTCTTCCACCTGGTCCTTAAATCGTCCTCTGAGCCTGCCTCTTCTCCTTACTCCATCCGGTCTTTGGCTATAAATAAGACTTACATAAGACCAATAATCGAATACAAGGCGTGCGTCTATGTCTCGCTTAATGCCCGCCAAATTAACACTATTATGGCCACCGAAAGAAAAATCCTCAGATATTGCATAAGGAAGCACAAAGACTATTCGTCAGCACTAATCTACCAAATGACCAACATAACACCGATTAGGGACAAAATCCGAACCCTCAGCAAGAGATATGTCCTCCGGACTATAGCTGGCTCAAACAACCGAGCCAAGCAAACTTCTTGCCATCGCCGAGGGCAAATACTCACCAGGACTCCCCACAGAAAAGTTTCATTCATTCCAGCAAAGCTTCTACACAACTTCCTCATGAGTAGTTCAACGCCCTAGAAAAAATAACCCTAAAATATCGCAGTTAGCCACTGCAAGCCAAAAACGCTGATAAAATGAAGTTCCTAGTATGACTGGTAACACTCGAAGTACCTCTCCTTGGCTGACCAAAAATTCCTCTAGTGCGCTCCTAAACACAAACGTCACCTTCTGAACCCCAGCTCTTTAGCGCTCCACCAACAAAAATCAATACACAAAATAAATTTTGACGTTTATCACACCTCCTAGCTCCGCAAAAAGAAGAGGAGCAGTCTGGAACAAAAGAGGCAAAAGCTAAACAAGGTAAAAACGTAAAAGATCAGAAATCTATTTTGTTCATTTTCTCTAAGTGGCCAAGCCAGCGCAGCCTGTTAATTTTGATGGACCTACTAATACTAGGTCCACTTTAAAGGCGGTAAACCTCAATATTATAGCGCCTACACCATAATCCGTTTTCCTACACGCCTTTATAAATATAGCTGACGATTTTACGTTGAAAACAGCCTAAACTTTCTTCATCGCTTTTTGCCGTCGTCCACATTTCTGAAACGTACGTGAGGAGGAGCTTGATAAGAGTTCTGTATTTGTAATATTGATTAATTTCTAATAAAAATGGTAAACAGTTTAGAAAAAAATCCACAAGGAAAATAATTCCTGTAGCTGGCTGTATACCACGTATAACAAAAGAGGTTAGTCTTTGTATGTGGGTATATTTTATTTTATAAAAACCCTTAAAAGGGCAACATTACAAGCACGAACGTTTTCGGAACAACTGTTCCATCATCACTTTTTTGGGTTTTCTAGGGTCTAAACGTCATCTGCCGATGAATAAACTTTAGCACTAGATGCACTCGCCAATTATAATTTATATTGGAAGATCCATTTTGGACGTTATACCGATACTTCTATTTTTTATTTTTCTTGTTGACGCCTGGCTAAAACCAGGAACCTACAAAACTACTCACATCGTATTGAGTGGACTAGACCGCTGAGTCATCAGAGAAACGTTGTTATAGTTATAAAATATCTTTATAAACATTCTAATTTTTGTTTTGCTATTATTGTATGATTATACAGTATAGCCAAAATAAACAGTACTTAACTTGTAATTAATTTATTGTTTTAATAAATACATATTATTGGCACTTTAAAACATGTTATAAATGAGCTCCTCCTTTCTCAAGACAGACTTCATACCGACATTCCAGATTTCTCGTAATATTATGGAATAAAGATTGTCTTAAGTCCGCGGAGAAGGCTCTAACGACATACTTTAACTCATTGATGGTTTGTGGTGACTGTTTAAAAACGGCAGTTTTAGCCATGCCCCAAATGTATGCGTCTGGAGATGTTAAGTCTGGAGAATTTGCAGGATAGGGGAAGTCAGTAAATCGTAGAATGAATTTGTTTGGAAAATATCCCCGAAGAAATTGACGAACTGCGACAGCAGTATGGCAAGTTGCCCCATCCTGCTGGAAAAATTGGTATCGAAATGCAAAATTACATGCACTACAAAATTGACGTAGATCAGGGATAAAGCGTGTTAAAATTTGTATGTACCTCTGTTGATTAAATGTGACTTGCCTACCATTTTCTTCGATAAAGTATGGACCAATTATTCCGTGTCCCGAAACTGCACACCAGACACTTACTTTTGCCCTATTTAAAGGAACTTCTTGAACTTTATCTGTTCTGGCAAAGCCCAGAAATCGATTTGTGCGACGATTTACATGGCCTGACAAATGAAAATGTGCTTCGTCTGAAAACCATACATTTTTAAAAAATTCAGAATTTTCATATTATAATGCAAGAATTCTGGCACAATATTCCACTCTACTGTGATAATATCTGGGATGTAATTGTTTATGTACCTGAATCACATACGCAAATGCACTCAGCCTCTTCAGGATTCTTTGCAAGGAAGTTCGTTTTAAGCCAAGATGCAACGCTGTTCTTTTCTGGCTGGCTTTCGGATTTTCCAAGATTCGATCAAAAACACCTTCATGGTTATCGTTGTTATTAACTGTCCTGGGACGCCCTGAGTTTCCTTTTCGTTCGCACAATACATTACCCGTATTTCTAAACTGTTCAACATCCTTTAAAATTACAGCATTACTTGGAGAACGTTTATTAAACCGTTGTGTAAATTGATCACACACGTATTGCAGACTAGCACTATTACGTCGGCCGATTCTGTATGAGCGAAAATAATGCCCCAGAAGAAAAACTTTCTCCTCTGTATTTAACACCATTTTTAACAATTAGGTCTTAATAATTAATTTTTTAAGGATTGCTTGACAGGTCTATATTAGTTAATTTGAATATGACAGCACGCACAAAGAGACATCTATGTTTCAGTTTCAGTACTGTTTATTTTGGGCAATACTGTATTATATATTATCTATAGTTATATACTGTCTAAGTTTAAACCTATTTTTTTTTTAATATATAGTTTTCCACAATTTCATTTGTTTCTAATCTTTCTTCACATTTTACTATTGGTTTTTTTTAAAACAGTTGACGCAATAACTTTAATATTCTCTTCTGATTAAAAAAATTCAATTTTTTTAAAATCATCTGTTTTCTTATGAATTTTTTTTCCTACAATATATTTCGTATAATTGACCTTCAGAAAAGTTTTTTTAACAAGAATCTGAAGATCAGTATCTTTTTAAGACAGTAATCAAGCTGTGTGTTCTAACTTACTTCGTTTTTCAAACTTTTAACGTTCAAACTTATATTCCCCATTCATAAAACTTTAACAGCAATTGTCAATAAATTCAGCATTAGATTTAATTGTGGCACATTATTTTTAAATTGTAATATTATCTGCGTATTCCATATTTCGTTTTTTTTTTTCTTCTTTTTTCTGTTAAATATCAAATACCTAATTCTTTCTAAGTTTAAACTTGCATGTTTTTATCAAGAACATTTTTATATCTTATTTATAATTTATTATTTATTTTGTTGCCTCACTAGCGATGCAATATTTTTGTGCTTTTTAGTTTTGTTTTGGTATAATAAACATCAAATAATATATCTACTATTTATTCAATTTTTACCTATTTTAGAATTCAGGTGTACTTTTTTTTAATAGTATTTTCTGAACAGAATAGAACAGAATTTTCTTGAAAGCCATGTCTTGTCTAAACGCCTTCCACAAGGTTTTCTTTGGCCTTCTAAAGAATTCATTGCATGAATTTGTAACAGCGGTTCTAGTTGTTGATTAGTATTTTGGCGGTAAAACGTGGACAAACCATCCTAAATTATGCTCTCTAATTTTGTACTTACAACTGGTGCCATACCTTCATACTTTCTGTAATAAATTCATTCTTAATTTTTTCTCTGCCTCTATCTAATCATCCTCAGTTCGACGACATCTATTTGCTATTATTCTTTTTTTTTTAGCTGTCGAACGTGTGTTGCCATACATAATAGTAGCTTTTATGGCAGGTTTTTTAAATTAACTTTTATTTTTCGGTAACATAACACATAACACAATATGCGCCTCTCCCATATTATCCATGCTGCTCTTATTGGCTTTTCGCAGTCTAATAATATTGTTTTTTACAATCATATCACCTTAGTTAAGATAGCTACCATTTTATTTGTAGAAGTAAATGCATCTTCATATGGATAATCCAGATACTTGGTTTTTGGGCTAATAATTTTTAAATATTCTCGTCATTTCTTTTTGAAAGCCTTCTTTTATAAACCATTCTTACGCAGTCAATTAAATTATGTTTTTTTAAGATCAATAAAAACAATATATTTTTTAATAAAACACTTCTAAAGAGGTTTCTTTTGACTGCAATTTGATTAGAAAGATCAATGAGCTGTTCCGTTCCGTCCTAAGTTAATATTAAGAAATACTTAAAACTATAGTTATATTCAATAATGTTTCTACAGGATATTTCTTACTAAAAGTAATTAGTTACACAAATCCTCGTGTACACTAAGTTGCACTATACACTGCTTTTGAACTAATCACTACACTAACTCAAAGGGCTTCACCATCTTCACTCTTACTCTGTACTATCCAGGAGTTGGAAAGTCTCGATATTCATAGGCTGACACAACCTTTGCTCATCACTGCTGCCATAATTCCTTATTATCTCTTCAACACTCTCCATCTTCCCGTTACGGTGACTGTAGCTGTGTTTAACGTACCAAGGGGCATCAATGCTGCTTCTTAATACTTTGTTCTGAAAGCGTTGTATCTTTAAAATATTGTTCTTGCTGGCACAACTCCAGAACTGAGCACCGTATGACCATACAGATCTGAGTATTTGTTTATAGATCAAAAGTTTAATATATATGAAGAGCTTTGAGTTTCTTTTAAAAAACCAAAACAATTTTTTTATTTTAGTTCAAATTCCTCTTGTTTTTTCTTTATATAGACCTTCTAACATAGTCTTATATTATGATACATACGCAGGTACTTTGCAGTATCTAAAACAGGGATCTGGCTGTCATTTATTTCAATTGACACATATTGATCTTTCTTATTAGTGAAATTCACATGCACCGACTTGGTCTTATTTAATTTTATTCTCCATTTTTTGGTCCAATCATCGATCTTGTTCACGATTGTAGATTTCTTGCAGTTTTCTCACGATTATTTTCCACTGCCAGAACAGCTTTGTCTTCCGCAAATGTTGCGATTGTTCCATTTTCTAGTTTAGGGATATCGCTAATGTATAAAAAGTAGGGAACTGGGCCGAGTACACTTCCCTCCGGAGGTATGAAATCAATACCATATGCTTATGTGTTTTTTTTATTATTTATGTATTTATACCCCTTCTGCCTTATAATAAAACTACATTTGTTATTATGTGTCTTGCATAAATTCAAACTGATTTTCAGATACTTTTTTTGACTCACATATTCGTCTTTAAATTACATCTTTCTCTTTCTTTATACCGTACTTTCAAAGTATGACTAAGTGGTTTTGTGGCTCTGTAATAAATTTGCTTCATTTCCAAAATTCTCTTAAAGAATCCTGTTAATCACCTTGTTAATGTTTGTCATGATGCTGTTTACACTTCTAAACGGATGTCACGTATCTCAAATGCTTCGTCTTTCTTATTCGCCTATCTTCGCCTATTTTTTTAATGCTTGAGTTATTTCCTCATTAACTGCGCTCAGCTGGTGCAAACCTTGACGTAGGAATGGAACAATTGAGAACTCGTTTCTGGAGGGTAGAGCTGGATGCGCTACCACTGCTACAAGCAGGCTATGACTCAATTGAACCAAAGTTTGTCTTTAACAAACCCTACAAAATCGAAACAAGACAGTATAGGAAGACAAACGTGGCAAATGCCTATTGCATATACACCGATGGCTCCGAAATAAAAGAAGGCTCAGGATGCGGGATATACTCCAGATCACTGAACCTAAGAATAAAGTGGGGTATGATGGGTAAAAATGCCAACGTAGTTCAGACAGAACTGACTGGTATCTCCATAGCCGCAAAAGAGATAACCCAAAAAGGTATAGTAGGGAAAACTATAATATTCTGCACAGATAGCAGGCAAGCGCTACTAACCTTGAATAGACCACGTGTCACATCAGGGATAGTAATGGAGTGTTACGAGTCACTAACTCAAGCTTTGTATGGTATTACCATCATCCTGAGGTGGGTTAAAAGACACAATAGGAATAAAGGCAACCGCATTGCTGACCAATTATCTAGGAAGGCCAGCAGGCCTAAGGTTCTTAGAACCTGGGGATCTTTTTGGTTGGTCAACTACAACAATCGCGGAAATTGTCAAATGTCACTTCCATACGCAAACCGTAAAAAGATGGGAACAAGGGCAAGGATGTAAACTTGCCAGGGTAACACTAAGTAACCTTGAAGAGTCAAAATCAAAGTAGTACTTGGGAATGACCAGGAAAAACCTACGTTTGACAGTTGGTTTTTAACTGGTCATTGTCAACTAAGCAAACACCTCCACACACTGGGGCTAGCAGACACACCTCTATGTAGGAAGTGTGAACGAAAAGACTGTAGAACATCAACTGTCCTATGTGAATGCCCGGAGTTATCGTTAATACGAGAGTACGCGTTCGGCTAGTCCTGGCCCACACCTGCCCACATAAGACAGATGTCTCTTGGTGACTCCTCCCTGGGAGCATGCACAATGGGTCAATTGTGGCCTAAGTGCGGTGAAACTAAACTCGCCCTCCCTACCCTACACATACAGATACTTTCTCATTTGTTATTGTGGTTCTTATTTGTAATAATATCGTAAGTTTTACTTACTGTCCATCTGTTCTACTGTTTAATATTATTCTAATATTTTGCATTATTTGTTCTAGGTTTGACTATTTTATATTTATTTTATTTGAGGTGGGGGCTAATTTATAAATTACATAATTTATAATTTATAAATTAAATAAATAAATATGATATATGAAAGATTGATACTTGTTTTTTGCTTTAACTGATAGGTACAGGTTAACCATCTATTTTTTAAATGCTATAAAGCAATCATTATTAAAATATTACACAGAGAAACTTCTTTTCTACGTCATTTCATTTTCACGTCTTAATAAATATATAGCCACAACTTATCCTAAATAACATAAATAATTAAGATAATTGTTATGGTAGTGATAATATTATCTTGAGAATTACTTGAGAAGTAATTTAGTATCATTTTTATAAATTGGTAAATAAATTATTGGCATTAAGGAATTATTATAAACAAAATGGTACCTATGAAAAATTCAGGATATTTGTAAAAATGTAAATTTTTTATTTTCTGTATTTTTACTAAAATTACTAAAATTTGTTATTAATTTTTTAGCAATCGACGAGTACGTCAATTGCCAATTCTGCACCAATAGCCGTTGCTGCCGCCCCACTAGCTGTAGCTGCTGCTCCTGTTGCCGTTGCAGGACCAGTCTTGTCTGCCTCTCCACTTGCGGTTGCTTCTGGTATCGTATCTGTACCCACTGCAACTAGCTCTCAATCACGAGTTGACGTCATTAATTCCCGCCCTCTTGTATCTCAAGTTGTTTCTTCCGTACCAGTAAATGTAGCACTTAGTGGTGGATATGGCAATGGCATTATCGATAATGGTCTCGTAGCCAATGCTGGTCTTGTAACTGGAAACGTCAATGCTGTGAACTCTGTAGCTTACGGTAATGTTGGAAACGGACATGGATATAGAGCATACTAGATTGATGAAGATGTTATGTAGACAGTAACTTTTTTAAATAAACCGACTGTTCATTGAAAAAAATGTTTTTATTTATTTATTTTTACCATAAAGCAAATAATCGTGGCTAACTGCTGCTACTTTGGTACACGGCCTCAACTGAGAGTGGAAAGTATGTCTATATTACCAAAAAAATAAAAACTTAATAAAATGATAAAACATTAACTGCTCACTTACAGTTAAAAGCATGGGCAATGACGACGCAATATGAGGAGCTGCTACAAATCTTTGAACTGGGTCTTTAGAGAAGGCGATATAAATTTGAAATCTATAGACTTTTTGGTGATGTTGACATATCATGTCAAAACATGTTGACATGTTAAAACCATAAAAACAAATCACAGATAAGTGGGCCACGTAATGCGAATGAATAGTAGTGGCCATGCCAAAATAACTATGCTAAACACGCCAATCAGAATGAAAAGAAGGGAATGGTCTCAGATTGGATATCTGGGCTATATCGAGAAAGATTTAAAAGACATTGGGGTAAACGGATAAAGAAGACAGACCAATGCCTACGAAGGGATGTAACGTGATCTGATTAAGACACTTTATTTATTAAAAACATTTGAAATATTACGTCAATGAAACTCAAAATATATTAAGTAGGCATAAAAATCCAATAATACTACAATTTGTATATTCTTCAAAATTGAATTAAAAGAGATTATATCATGCTTGATTTAATCAATGTTATTAAAGTATTTTGTATCTTTTACTACTCTCTGTTCAGTGCGGTTTTGATTTATCTAGTTTAATGATTTTTATTAAGATTTTGACTTTATCTTATTTGAGATTTTTTCTTACACTTACATTGTCGCCAATCTACTGTATTTATAAGGTCTTTTTCTTATTTTGTTAAAAAATATGATATGAAAATTCCTACGTAAGTTTTAATACTTGCTCTTTGACGCTTTTTACTTTAGTTCCTTTTATAGTTCATTAACTCTCTCTATCACTCTTGGAATATCTAGGTTATCTCAATATATAAGGTTCTTGAACTCCCAAGTGAAGCATAGAGCTTCAGTGCCTTCAGTGCTTAAGCACCTCATTCCAAGACTTTCCTTGACCTCTTATCTCGTCCATAATGGATCTTCTCTAAGTTTGCACTGGGCGACCTCTGTTTCTTCTTTCTTGAGGATTCCACTCTAGGGCAATACTTGCAATACTGGAATTTTTTTTCTGATTGTGTGACCATTCTAACCCCACTTTCTGGACTTTATTTGATGTTTTAATCTTTTTTGTTCAGTCAGGTGTAGTAGATCTTCGTTTCAGATGATGTTAGGTTAGAAAATATGAACAATTCGTCGTAGACATTTATTACTAAAGACCTGTAGTTTATATGTAAGGGTTTTTGTCACTTTCCAGGTTTCACATCCATAGAGTAGAACAGACATGACATTTGACTGGAATATGCGAATATTTTTCCTGGTAGTATACTCACCAGATCTCCAAACATGGTTGAGCATGCTGAATGCTTGGTGAGCTTTTCGTATCCTCATGCGAATATCATCCTCTGTACGTCCGCTTTCTGTTATGCCACTTCCAAGATACGTAAAGTTTTCCACATTTTCAATCTGCATATTGTTGATAGTAAATAGCGTGTTTTTTCTTGCATTTACTCTCATGGATTTGGTTTTTCTAATATTGATTTTTAAACCTGCTTTATTGGCTTTAGTAAAAAGTATTTTCAATTGATCAGCCACATCTTGGAACCTTTGTCCTAACATGCAGGTATCATCGGCGTATTTTAGATCACTTAGGCATGTGGTTAACGTCCATTGTATCCCTCTTATGTGAGTCTAGTTTGGAGAGAACATAGTCTACTGCTATGTATGCTTAAAAAGAAAAATAGAAAGCACGCATCCCTGTCTGACTCCAGGAAGTATGTCAAATTCGTTGCTGTTGATTCCATTGTGTGTCACGCGGGATGCGGTGTACCCGTATTTTATGCGGGATGTTTTCCATAAAGCAGCTTGAAAACTCCTATGTAAGTTTTAATACTCGTTTTTTTGACGTTTTTTATTTTAGTTACTTTTCTAATTCATTAACTCTCTTCACGACTCTTGGAATATATAAGTTATCTCAAAATAATGTTTATTGAAGTTTAGTTTACTACGACATAAAGTAGAAAGTTTTATATTTTAGGTTCTTGTAGGAAAAATGTTTTTGATTCGGTTTCTTTGCGGCTTCTTATTCAAAAATGTTCCCTTTAAACAAATCTGGAGTGTGCCAGAAACTTTTGGGCAGAAATTAATAAACAATATTTTAAACAAATTCCAAAACTCACCTTTTTTTGACTCTGTAAAATATTTTTTTAGATTGTTTGTGTCTTTATAAACAAAAAAGATCTTGTATCATTTTTTTCTTAAGTTGGCAGTTTTCGAGTTATAAGTGATTTGAAATGCGAAAAACGCAAAAATACGCATTTTTTGAGGCTTGGAAACTCCTACGTAAATTATTATTTTGAAGTCTCACTGCGCCGCACTATATGCGTCTCTGTCGCACTTTAAATATAAATACGTAAGCGAAAAAATCCCAACAATTTGTTGGGAATTTTACGCGTAAGCACGTATAATATGTATAAGTGCCACGTAGATGCATCTTGATTTTTGTCGATAGGACACTTGGATCAAAAGATATCGAATTTTTACCTTTGAGCTGATACAAATTTTATTGAACATTGATTTCGCGCAAGTAACTGACATTCAAAATCGACTGTCGCTTTAAGCGTTGTTTCTGAGAGAATGGTTCATTCTACACAAAAAGTGAGAATAAACATTTTTATTTAAAATTAACTCAACTACATTTTTTATTTAAAATATTTTTTCTACGGCATACAGATTTTTAATAAATCTATTTTTTTGCGTTTTTCCCCCTTTTAGAGGGAACTGCGGGGGTAAAAGTGGTAAAACTTTTTTGCATCTTATTTGGGGTCCCAAAATTAATATTCTCGGAAAAATTCAGCTTATTCTTATGATTTTTAGAGGTTGAGTGTCATTTTCGTCTGTAACGACTGGAATAAAAACAATTTCTGTCCAAAAATTTCGTCCGGCACCCTTCAGATTTGTTTAAAAGGGACATTTTTGAACAAGAATCTGCAAAGGAACCGAATCAGAAACATTTTTTCCACGAAAGCGGTCTTACAACATAGACACTATACATGTAATTTTAACAAGTTTCGCTAATTATTTCTTCATCAGCAGCTAATTTCAGATTAAACAAACATTAAAACTAATAAACTTTTATAAAAAACTAGACTTTTATAAACGTCTAAACAAAAAATAATTTAGGCTACTTTACCTTTACCTTTACCCAATAACGGTACTAATTATTATTCGTTATGTTTTAAGTAAAAAGAAAGAATGCAACAATAATTATGTTTCAAGAACGATGACATACATTCCTTTATTTTAAAATGGTATTGTAGTGTATCGTCATACAAAAATGGAATTAATACAGGTTGTGTGTCTATAATTAGGTTTAGCGATTCAAAGAATAATTTTTTTAAAATTCCAAGATATTTATAAAGCGTTGTTTTAATTAAATATTGATTTATAGTATCAGCAATCGGTCAGGAAATAAAACTCTATTTGTTCAGTCTTAATTAAATATACTTTTAATATAACTATTTTGAGCTTCCAACAATCGACCTAGAATAAAAAGTGAACTATTTTTCAAAGAGATTTCCCTGAAAATTTCCAGTAAAATGCATAAGGTCAATGTAGATATTCTCATGTATCGAAATTAGAATACTAATACAGAAAATAATAAAGCAACTTTAAAACTTATTATGTCTGCATCAACGCGAAACATTAACGACCTAGCACAGTTCACTTATTAAAACAAAAAGTTATTCTTAAACAAAAATGGCGATCCAATAATAGGCCTCGAGAATTACCGACCCATAAGATGTTAAACCACCTGTTTAAGCTATACACAAGAATAATAACAAATAGACTAGAAACAAATTAGATTTTTATCAACGTAGGAACCAGGCGGGTTTTAGCAAAAACTTTACACCTGTAAGACTACAACCGACCATTGGTCCTGGCATTCATAGACTTTCGCAAAGCATTTGATGCAATATAAATTAACAGCACAGTAAAAACGTTGAAGGAAAGTCGTATTGATAATCGGGATTACAAACTAATTGGAAACATATACAATAATACAACCATGACCGTAAGACAACACAAATATACAAAATGTATAAACATCAAAAGAGGAATCGGACAGGAAAACACGTTATCTCTAAAACTCTTTACGGCAGTACTGGAACATTCTGTCAATTAAAAAAATTTAAATCTTTCCCACTATATATTCCAGATTAGTAGATTATACGCGAGCCTGTGCGTCTTTCTTAGCATGTATCCATAAAAAAATCCATGTATCCATTAAAAATGTTTTAATCATTACCCAAAGATGGTGAAGCTACGGTTATTTTAATTTGCTCCAGATTTCGCTAATTGATCGAAAAACCTCACCAAGGAAAGCACCTAGACTGCATAATTAACGCACTAATGAGCTTTGGAAGATTTCTTAATTGATGGAAAGAAGCCCTTTTGGCCAAAATCCATATACTAGGAAAAACAGTATTTTTTTATAGAACTACAGGCAAATAAGTTTACTACAACCAGTGAATAAAATTACTGAAAGGGCGATACTCTCAAGGCTCGAAGAAAAAAGCTACAGGTTTTAACAGAAGCCCAATTCGTATTAATAGTCAGACATTTAAGCGAACACCAGGTACTCAGGCTTACAGAATAGATCTCAGCAGGCTTCAACGACAGACAGTACACCGTAGCAGCCTTTCTAAATGCAAGCAAAGCATTTGATATACTTTGGCACAAAGAACTGATATACAAAATGAATACAGCAATATTATCATAAAGTTACTCTTCTCGTACCCAGCAAACTAAAATTTAGGATTCGCATAGGGCAAGTACTTCTTAAGCCGGAATTCTGGAAGCAGGAATACTACAGGGAGCTGTTCTGTCGCCGCTGATGTATAACATATACACAGCTGATGCCTCCAGAATACCCCAGAAAAAAGCTAAAATCAAGACACAACTCTACTTCAGGAACCAAAGAGTTAATACTCGACAGCAAAGCAGTAAGTGCTAGAATTTTGTAAGACATTTATTTTTTCTTAAGTATTTCATTATCAAATTTTTTTAGTTCTTGTTATAGTATGGATCCATACATTCGTGATGTAGACTACATTCCCGTGATTACTCATAAACCTAAATATATTGAAGATTTTAATAAGTTAACTGCGGATTTTTATAAAGGTAAAAATAATAAAAATTTTACCATCTTACACCAAAATATTAGAAGCCTTAATAAAAATCTAGATCAGTTACGATTAAATATACAACAGATGACACTTGATTTTGACGATGAAAATGATGGTGTCGTTGTACACATAAAAAAGAATTTAAGATTTACGTGGAAGGTTGTAAACATTAGTGTATGTAAGGTATTAGAGATAACTATATTAGGTAAATATAATTAAAATACAATATTAACATTAATTTATAGACCACCATCGACAGATGAAGAGCATTTTTGAATTGGTCTAGATAAATATTTAGAGAGCACTAAAAATTATGTTTGTAAATATCATGTTTTATTGGGTGATATTAATATTAATATCAAAAATATGGCACCAGATTCTTCTGAGTATCTAAGTATATTGAGTGAACATGATTTTTTATCATTAATAAATAAAAATACTAGTTCAGGGCGATTCTCGTAGTTGTATAGACCACATTTTTGTAAAAAGTAAGTTTTGTATTAATAATAATACATTACCAGCTGTTCTGGATCTTTCCGTGACTGATCATAAAGCAACGTTTGTAAGTTTTTCCTTTGAAAAAAATAAAATTGAATGCAAAATTAAGTTTAGGAAAATAGTTAATTATAATAATTTAAAAAGAGATCTTGGTTTTCAAAATTGGGATCACTGTTCTGATATGAATAGCCCTAATGCTTTCCTTAATAATTTTACCGACACCCGTATTTCATTAATCAATAAAAATACCAAAGAAATAAAGAAAAACAAATGTAAGGTTAAGCGAAATATCTGGCTAACAGACGGCTTAGTAAAATCGGTTAATAAAAAAAATCAACTTTACAGAAAATTTATGAACAACCCAGATGACCTAACATTAAAAAAAGAATACACAATTTACAAAAATAAATTAAATAAGCTAATCATCGAGGCAAAAAAAATTATTTTCCCACGGAAATTACAAAATACAAAAATAGTTCTAAAGGTCTGTGGAATACTATTAAAAAATTGGATAATAATAGTACAAAAATTGATATTAATTCCATTTTAAATCAAAATAATGAGATAATCACTGATAGTCAGAATATTAGCAATATTTTTAATGATTATTTTTGTAATGTAGGGTCCACGCTTGCTAGAAGTATTAAAATATCATCTTCTCCTGATCCTCCAAAAAATACATGTCATAGTACGTTTTTTCTAAAACCCGTAACAAAATCAGAAGTTAAGAGTATTATTCATTCCCTAAAATCAAAAAAATCTCCTGGCATAGACAATATTTCCGCCGATCTGTTAAAGATCATTTGTAATTATGTTTTTGATCCGATAACTGATTTAATAAATAAAATATTTGAACATGGTATATGTCCTGACCTTTTTAAAAAAGCTGTAATTATACCTATATTTAAAAGAGGTGATACATAATTGGTGCAAAATTATCGTCCTATATCACTTATTACCAGCCTTGCAAAAATTTTTGAAAAGGCCTTAGCAGAACGAGTAAATCAATATCTTACAACAAGTTTAACCTGCTGTCTCCAAACCAATTTGGCTTTAAGAAGGGATATTCCACTTCAGATGCTATAATGTCCGCTACTGATTATTTATATAAGATGCTGGAAAATGGCTCTCCTACTTTAGCGATATTTTTGGATGTAGCTAAGGCATTTGACACTGTTAGTCATCAGCAGTTGTTAAGTACTTTGGATGATCTGGGAATAAGGGGCATACCGTACTTACTATTTCAAAGTTATTTAAAAAATAGATCGCAAATTGTCAACATTAATAACAAAGTAAGTGCTGAAAAAATCATTGAGTATGGTGTGTCTCAAAGTACTGTTTTAGGTCCTTTACTGTTTTCAATATATGTAAATGATCTAGCATCAATGAAAATAAATGGAAAGATTATTTGTTTTGCTGACGATACTGTCATACTTTACACTAGTAATTCTTGGGAAAAACTTAAAACTTTAGCAGAAACAGAAACTATAAAGATTCTAGAATGACTAAATAGGAAATTTCTGACAGTTAATACTAATAAAACTTATTTCATACCATTTTCAATATACAAAAACAATTTACCCGACTTCTTGGAATTAAATCTAAGCTATAATAACGCGTTCATTAAAATAAATAGGAAAAAATATATAAAACATTTAGGAGTTTATACTGATTGTCACTTGAAGTGGGATGTGCATATTGATATGGTATGTAAAACTCTAAGAATGTTATTATACAAATTTAGATATCCCAGCAATATTCTTAATTTGTCTTACTTAAAGATAATATACTATTCTTTGATAGAGTCACGTCTAAGATATGCCATTTTAGTATGGGGTGGAACATATGCTTCTCATTTAAATAAGCTCGAAATATTACAAAGGAGGTTTTTGAAAATATTGCTAAACAAATCTTGCTTATATTCTTCAGAACTTCTTTATCAGCAAGCAGATATTTTTAGTATTAGACAGTTATATTTGTTAAACATTATTTTGATTACATACAAAAATAAACATGTTTTAAAATCAATAGATCATACTTACAGCACTAGAAGAAAAGTTCATGACTATGTCCAAATTACTGGTGCTTATAAATGAATTGGAAAACACAATTTCTCTTACTTCATTTCTAGAATATTTAACTATTTACCCGAGATCTATAAAACCTACATAAGAAAAATCAACTCATTTAACATGATTAAATCCATTTTTACAAAATTTCTCAAGAACACTGGATCTGAAATTTTGGAAGCGATCTTCTTTAATTAAATTCATCATATAATATGTACTTTGTAACAACTTTTTATATTATCAACCTAATGGTACTGTAGAACAAATATTGAATAGTGTAAATGAGTGTAATCTCTGAGCACAACCTCTGGTTCATCAGGGAATTTCTTCTTTATTTATTTGCTAACAACTATTTGTTTGTACATAATATTTAACTTAGAATTAATTTGTAATTGTATTATATTGAACTATCATATCGTAACATTGCTGTATATTGTATATTGGGAAGTAAATAAACATTTATTATTATTATTATTACACATTCTTCTAATTACAGTGTCTTGAAGAAGGAATAAAAACAATTCCGAAAGCTAGACCAAAAGTCAAAAGAGTGTTTCTGTAACATCCCGGCCAAACTTTTTGACTGCAGCCCTAATAAACTGTGTTGTTTGTATATATATATATATATATATATATATATATATATATATACATATATATATATATATATATATATATATATATATACATATATATATATATATATATATATATATATATATATTTATATATATATATATATATATATATATATATATATATATATATTCATATATATATATATATATATATATATATATATATAGTAAACTCTTAAAAATTGGGGAAATCTGCAAGAAGACTCTAATGAGTATCAATTGTTTCGCCGAACGTTTTCGCCAAAGAGAATTAATTTGGCGAAAACGTTCGGCGAAACAATTGATACTCATTAGAGTCTTCTTGCAGATTTCCCCAATATTTAAGAGTTTACTATTTAACTTATCTGCAAAGATTATATATATGTATATATATATATATATATATATATATATATATATATATATATATATATATATATTATATTACGCATCGTCTGCACGATGCAACGCAGCAAAGATACAACTTGAAGTACTTATAACAAGAAACAAAAAAAAGTTAGTAAATAATATAGCGCGTAACTTAAGATTTAAAAAGAAAAAGTATTGATATTTGATGAATCGCAAATGCAAAATTACAGATGAAGATTAGACTTCAATACCAACAAGAGTTTCCCACATACTAATTATTTTCTTGCAATTTTTAATAAAAATTATACACTTTCAAGGTTTTTTTGTTCACCAAACAAAGAAAATCCTCAATTGTTAAAAAATCGTCAAACAAGGTTAAAACATACTAATTATGTAAAAAATTAATACCCTTGGTCAAGGTCTTGTTTCGGTAGACAACAATTTGTGAAACCAACACCCATAACTGTGACAAGATCATTTGAATTTACAAGAAAAAATGTTGTGCACCATTTACGAAATATTGTTACCATGAATGGTCATGCTTGAATTATTCTTACCGATTAAAGAATCAGTGTGTTAGTGACTTTTATTTTTTTGGTGTCACCATGACTTTAACAATCTTAAAATTACTTTTGTAATAACTTGATACAGCTATTATGTTATTGTAAAATAAAACTAAAACGATTTAATACTATGTTTAAATAAAAAGTACTGTAATATTTCACTAACTCAAAATTCTATTCGTTTATTAAAACTTCTTCAGAATAGCCGAAATGATCTTAATTGCGTTGTGCTATAAAAAAAACCCTCATTCAGTTGGTAGGTCAGTCAATCCGTCACAAAAATACTTTTCGCAGCCAACATATTTTTAATACTGGTTTCTTTAAAATCGAAATATAAAGACTAAAATACGAGAAATACCCCTTCATATAATCTAAAACGCTATTAAAACCTTTTCGATATTTTTGTAATATATTCTGTAGACTTATTTGTCACAATACAAAAAAACCCATAAATGCAGCTGAACTTAATTTGCCTTCACGTTTTGCATGTTAGGTATTTTCAAAAGTTATAAAGCGTAAATAAATTTTACAAAATACGCTAATGGAAGAGACTAACTACTTTAAAATCAAAATTCCAGTGATGCCGTTAGTATTTGTATCGAATTGAACTAATTTATTGTGTGTGTGGAGAGAGAGGTTTGGCTTCGAACTATGTTTTGTGAGTGTTGATACACTCACAAAAGGAGCTTTGGAATACTCCTATTTTAAATAGATGGGCTGAGAAGCAACCATAATGAATTTTAATTCTAGTAGTAGTGGTACCATAATGACTTGGAAGGAAAAATGGTTAGATGTGGCCGGCTATTGGGCAGGGTTGGATGAATTAAACTTTTATGAGCACACTTTTATATAAAGCTTCCCATTTGTTCCTGACCTCTTTTTTTATTCGTGGCAAGAAATCGTTGCTTTTTTTGATCGAAATTACTTTAAATCGTTGCTTCTATTCCAGTATTACAAACACTTTTGGCTGCCATAACTACTTCTTTATTACCAGTAATAAGTGCATGTCGTTTAACCCAAACGAATTTGATATTTTTTTATGGTACTGCATCAAAGACCATAGTTTAGATTTAATATTTAGTATTATATCGTTTTTAAAGCGTTTAATTGGCGACTCAATGAGTGCGTGCAAGACAGATTTGGAAACATATCGGTAACATAATCAAAAACATAATAGAATTACAACTCTCTTAACTGGATTTTTTCGCACCAATCAAGCGCTTTATTTATAGCTTCTGGTATAATGCGGTACTTCTCCACGTATTGGATGGCTGGCATAACAAATGCAAAACTCACACTTTTTTGACTTTTGGACCCATCTGAATAAATGTAAATATCACTGCTAGCGCATTCACTTAAGACGGATTTTACAATAACATTGTTTATACATAGACGATTAGTATAGCTGGGAAATAAGTATAATATGCCATTTATATAACATAGCTTTTAGTCCAGTCGTCAGAGAGGTCACCCCTAAGAATCATACGAACAAGCTGAATTTTGCAAAGCATATTATTTTTGGGACCTCAAAAAAGATGCAGAGTTTACTACTTTTACCCCCGGACTTCCCCTTAAAACACCCCTCGTAGGGGGCTAAAATGCAAAAAATCGATTTACCAAGAATATGTACACAATAGAAAAAAATATTTCAAATAAAAAATGTAGCTGAGATAATTCTAAATAAAAATGTTTATAAGCTTTTTTTTTGTGTAGCATGAGCCATTCTCTTAAAAACAACGCTTGAAGCGACCGATTTTGCATGGAAGTTACGCTCACGAAATCAATGTTTAATCCGGACATCAGTTACCAGCTGATGTCCGTTTGAAGAGATTTACTCTCCGGACCCTGGAACTCACGTGAGGCATGGTTATGTGTTGCCTGAAGTTACATCTAATAAAGTATTAAACATCACTCACTTTTAAACAACAACATGTACATTTTTTGCTAACTTCAATTTTTTGTAAAGGGTTGTACCCTAATATTTTAGTGGCTCAGGCATGTTAACCTGCTTTTTAACCTGATGATGGAATTATTATTCCGAAAACGTTTGTGTTTTTTGATGTAGCCCTTTTAAGGGTTTTTAAATATACCTACATACAAAGATTTAAACCTCTTTTTGTGATACATGGTATACAGCCAGCTGCAGGAATTTATTTTCCTTGTGGATTTTGGTTAAATAAATGATCAGAATTGTGTTTAAAATTGGGAATGTTGCAATAATATTATTGTCCTGAATAATGACTACAAGGATCATCATCATCATCAACTAGCCTTTAACGTCCACTGCTGAATATAGGCCTCTCGCATGCTTTTCCATTTAGTCCGATTTTGCTCCATCTGAATCCAATTTGTAGTCACTCTTTTTATGTCATATGTGCATCTCGTTGGGGGTCGACCTCTATTTCTGTTAGCTGTTATCTGTTTTTTGATGTAGCCCTTTTAAGGGTTTATAAATATACCTACATACAAAGATGTAAACCTCTATTTATTTAACCCTTCCAATAAGCAATGCAAGCAGTGAAAGATTATTCTTAGTAATGGCCAGAATAAAAAAAATGTAAGATCGCATTAGGCCAACACAAATGAAATAGTTTTGGCATTATTTTATATAGAAAAAGTTATTAAATAATAACTCTTAAGTATGACAAACTAATTGAGGGGTTTAGCCATGGGACTCTAGGGCCTGTTGAGCTGTATATTTAATTGACGGGTTTGCAGAAATAAAAGTGAGAAAAATGGTAATATAACTAACCAATCTGGGTATATCTGTTTTAAGTATTATTGTTTGTTTTAAAAAATTACCTACGTTTATTTAATTTTAAGTTAAATGGAACTACATACTATATTTATGCTTTAAAACTAAACTACCAAACGCAAAGTATGTGTCATAAAAGAAAAATAGACCCGGAATTACAATTTTGCCTAGGGCCCGCTTTAGTCTTAGTCCGCCACTGAGAAGAGAGTATTGTTTCTAATTCTAATACAATGCATTAGGAAAGTAATCGGATCCAAGTGTATCTGGAAGAACCTGTCATGAAACCTTATCAACTAAAGAAGAACATTAGGAGCAATTCTGGTAATACCACTATCATTTAATGTAACCAAATCAAGCTCATCCAAAATATTTAGTAAATTTTCCCCTCTTCTGGGAGTGGACTCCATGAAGGATGATGAGAATTAATATCTCCGCAAAATAATTATCTCTATATTTTTTAATAAAGTTATAATCTTTTATATAAAAGATTTGAATTTTTGTTTACCCATATTTCAATTAAAACTATAATGTAGAAAGATGATTTTGAAATAAAATTTAATAAACTAGGATATTTTGCTTTGAGCATTTCATATAAGTATTATTCCATATTACTAATATTTAAATCAGAACTGAAAAACTTGAACACTTTTGATCAAATATTGTTTTTTAGTGATAAGGATTTGGAGTTACTGAAGATTTTATTTGACTATTCTCAGTCTCTCGTTTTACTAGACGATATCGATTGTACTAATGTAGATAGAAAACTTGGTGACGATGAATATTTACGTTTCTTATTTGGTGCCTGTCTTTGTGGCTTGTGTACCATATACAGGGTGGTCCTTAAGTAATTGTACACAAAGAAACAGTAGATTCTACACTTTAAAATATTACGATTTAAGCCAAATTGCTTTAATAAAATGTTGATATTAAGAAAGATACAGGGTGTTAAAGTGCAAATTTAAAATTTTATTTTTCGCTATAACTTTCATGTTTGCAAACATTTATACATAAAAATGTACAACTGGGTACTTTTAAATATGAGAAATTATAATCTCATGCACACTTTAATGTAGCTGATAGAGGGCGCCACATATGCCACGTATGTGGCATAAATTTGCACTTAACTTTTTTGCTCTTTGAGTTACCTGTATGTATGACAAAAAATATTAAAGATACATTATTTTAACAAAAAAAAAGTATCCCTGTTAACAACTTCAAAACTCAACAGTTTTCGAGATGATCGCATTTTACAAATCAGCTGCATAATTCTTATTGAGGGCAATTACTCCAGGCAACAAAGGAAAAATAGACAAACACATTAATAAATCTAAATTTTGGTATAAAATACCTTTAACTAAAGTTAATATTTACCGAAATATTAAATAAAATAAATATATCAGCAGGATAATTAATAACAGGACTTAACAAAAAACAGAATAATAGGATTTTACATCAAACATTTTACGTTTTATCTTATATACTAAAACGCTAAGCCCTTTTCTTGTCCACCACTTTACTCAAAAACCATATTAGATAATTAAAATATTTTTTCGGAATATTATTAGTATTACGTATGAAATTGTCAAAATATACTTTTGGTACAAACATTCACTTCCGGTTTTGAGATGACCGGAAGTTCAAATTTACTTTAAATTTTAGACCCCACAATGTATATATGGATCGAAAGGTCTCGTCGAGACGAATCTAAATATGTACTTCCGGTTGCGATCCGACACCGGAAGTGACCCGAAACGAGCATAAAACTTCAAGATAGAGCAAATCTTGGCAAATCTGAGCAAATCACTGGATTCGTGATCAGCATGCAAAATTAACTGCTAAATGATATCCATGTCGACATTTGATGAACTAAAAATTGTATTCCGATTTTGAGGTCGACTTCCGGTTTCGTTTTTATTAGTCAAATCAATAGAGAATTCAACGTAGAGTTCAAAAATGTAAGTTCACGAAATTATCATTTATAGTTTTTGAGTTATTGATAAAAATATTTTTACTTAATTTTTCTCGCAAAATAAAAATTTCATTTAAAAAACTCGATGTCGAGTTGGTCCGCTAGTGTTAAATTAAAATCATAATCAAAACATTTTGTTTACAAACCAAATTAAGAAATAGTTAAAGTAAATAACATAACTTTTTGTCAAAGTAAGTGTTTGATATGTCCACCATTTTCTTTAATTCATTTGTCAATATATTCCATAAAAGATCGTCTCATATATTAAAATGCATCAATGGCTCTAAAGAAACTGCTGCAGTATTTATTTCTTTCCATTGTTGATTGCGAATGTTTATGGGAATCTTATAGACACGTTGTTTTAATACGCCCCATACACCAAAATCAAGCGGATTAAATTCTGGGCTACGTGGTGGCTATAATGTATAATGGATGAATATATTCTTTTGGATACATATCCAAATCTTATGGTATATTATGGAACTACATCTTATTTGTCGCAGAGGTTAAATAATGTATTAAACTGTGATGTATCTCATTTATTGGTTACTTATATACACACGAAATAACCTATCGATGACATTACTTATTTATATGATTACATTACAGCTTAGGTGTAACTGTAATTATATCTCGAACAAATGGACTATTATGATTAACCAACGAACTAATATTATGCTGAACTAAATTACCTGTGTGTTTACTATATTTATAACAATATTGGTTATTAGGCTAACGATGATGTTTTTGTAAAAATGCTAAGTCTTTAAGGTTAGATTTGTAGCAAAAGTATTATAAAACAAGACACATATGTGTTATTCAGTACCTGTGCTATAGTTTCTAATTGTCCTAATAAAAATGGGTAAACAAATTACGTAATGAATAGTAAGTATTCTTTTTGGATTTTTTATACATTAAATAATTATATCAATATCTCACCACATTGCCAAGGAATATGATTGCCACGACCAATCCAACGTTCAGAAAAGTTATATTTAAGTATGTTCTAACTGCCTTCTCTCTAGAATGCAGCATTTTACAATAGGGAAAAAGTAATACAACGCCAGTAGGTATAGAAACTTAAGAAGCGATAGAAAAGGGAAATTGTAAACATGATGACGGCCAACGTCTGAATACAGACACGGCACCTAAAGAAGAAGATGAAGAATATTTTCTCCAATAAGACATTTAGCAGCCATAACAAAAACTTTGTAATGTTACATTATCATCTTTGAGTTGTTTTAATAAAAATAAACTATGAATTATGCTTATCTACAGGTATTCAGTGCTTTACCTCACATATATCACAACTAAGAATTATTATGCAGCTGACTTATAAAATGCGATTTTCTCGAAAACGGTTAAATTTTGAGGTTACTAACAGGTATACCTTTTCTTTGTAAAAATAATGTGTCTTTAATATTTTTTAATTCAAATAGAGCTAACTTAAAGAGAAAAAAAGTTAAGTGCAAATCTATGCCACACATGTGACGCCCTCTATCAGTTATTGTTCTGAAGCTATTTTCTTGTGGCATTTTAAATTAATTACTATTTAACTGGGAATAAGCCACAATTAAAAGTTAAAATACGTTTATTGACGTTTCAATTTCCACTTCGGAAATCGTTATCAGTTACATTAAAGTATGTTTGAAATTATAATTTATCCTATTAAAATCCAATTGTAAATTTTTGTCAGTCCAAAACTATTTATGAACGTAAAAATTATAGCAAAAATAAAATTTTAAATTTCCACTTTAACACCTTGTATCTTTCTTAATATCAACATTTTATTAAAGCAAGTTGGCTTAAATCGTAATATTTTAAAGTGCAGAATCTACGGTTTCTATTTGTACAATTACTTAAGGACCACCCTGTATACAGGTATCTCACTTTGAGATGTTTGTTTTTGAAGAGCAGGGAAATTTTTATTGTTATTAAATTTTAATATTATGTAATATTAAATTAATCAAACCTATTGTTTGTTACTATTTTCGAGTAAAACGGATTCCTTACACTATATAAGCACACTATATTTTATAAGCAACCTAAATGTTTTTTAAGTTATTTTTATAAATTATTGAAAATAGTTGGAATGAGAGGGCAAACTGTATTTCTTATATTGAAAGATATCTGAATATACTAAATACTTAAAATTGTAATAATAACACAGTAAATAAAGATAAATGCATTAAACAAACTCGCAGAGCTTTGGGATTAATGTTTTCGTTTTTGTTTTTTATTCGTCCTGTATCCTGATTTTATGTTGATTTTATTAAAATTATGAAAAAATAATAATAATGACGTATATTTTATTAATTTTATTACCTATATACAACCTAACAGATTATAATCATGGATATCTAATTATAGCCACAACAAATCTAAAATTATAAAAATGACCTAGTAAATTTAAACAATAAAAATTAATGATTTTCCTGTTTACATATTTACCCGGAGTAAACATTGGATACGTATACGTCAAAAAAATTGAATTAACTTTATTACGTTAATAATTAGTTACTTTTACGCATAAACGCCCTAAAACATCAAGAACTTCGACTTCGGGAAGTGATCTACCTTGTCGAAATTTGACGGTTGTTGCTCACTGAATCATAACTAATATGTTCGACCATAACAAACAAATATAATTTTATATGCATCAGATATTAATGCTAATAATAATCGTTTGCAACAGACTTATTGTAATCTAAAATTAAATGATAATAAAGTTTGTAAAATGGTTATTAATTCAATGATGAACTATGGGCACATGCAAGGTTGTAACGCAACTTGTCTGGATGAAAAGTGGGCGATGGAGAGAGAAGAAGAAAAACCAGGTGCAAGTTAGTTCACCTTACAAACCGGCGCTGAAGTGTTAGTTCACCTTCGGTGAGCTTTGGGACGTGGGTCCATAGATTTGGAATTGGGGTATATTTAAAAAGTTTTGTGAGAATTGACTTTTACCAATATAAATAAGTGAATTCGGTACTAAACTAAAGAAGGAAAACAAAGAACGCCACCTAGTACTTTGTGAAAGGACGAAGAAAACTCAACACTTGACCTATGAGAAGATTGGCTTAAGGAGGATAAAAAAACCAATATTCAAACATTGTCAAAAAACAAACAAACCTACATTATAATATCTCTATATTTTTTTAAATCAGATTTATCTTCTTATTAGTCGCCAGAAGAAAGGAAGATCATTAAACAAATAATGGATACAAATTAACAATTTTTATTACTCAAAAGTTCAGCCAGATAAACGTATTATTAAATATTAACAAATTAGCAAAGTAAAGACAAATAAAATAGACGGATAGAAAAAAGACAAAAATACAGTAAATAGTTCTAAAATTAGGTGAAATGCCTTTATAACTGGGTAAAACTGCAAATCGAATTCAAATAGTAAAGAGAATATAAATTGGTAATAGAATTCAGGATTCAGCCTAAATATGTGCTTTATAAACGTTGCAAAGCAATAAGATAACAAATCCAAGGGCATAGGGATTTATAATTGTATTCACGTCATGCCAATTTGTCGAGACAGAAATACCTTAGTATAACGATTTTCTGATACTCCATACTAGAGTAAAATAATAAAAATAAAATAGACGGCTGAGGTTTGATTTCATTACAGCGTACCACCTGAGACTTCTGCTTCTGTTACACCGTACCAGAGCTTGCCATGAGTTCGCTCTGAAGAAGCCAAGAGGCTGAAATATGCATATCAGCGAATGGTGGTACACTGTAACGAAATTAAACCTCAGCCGTTCATTTTATTTTTAAGTAGTAAAATTTAACAAAAATACTTAGGCATTACCTCGGTTATATTATGGTTATTATGATAATATAGGCATTATATCTTACTATCTATAAAAAAACTTTTATATATTAATTAGCTGAACAAAAGGGCACAACAATTCCCTGTGATCACCAGAGCACTGATATGCAAGTTTTTACGCTGTATTAACAAACAAAGATTATTACGGAATTAGTAAAAAAAATTGCATTGTACTGCACTAGAGATCTAGGCAATAAAAGTTAACATGTACATTGCTTCAGTTGATCAGAAAAAAGATATTTAGCGATCTTATCTCTAACATTTGGACAAGTTATAAAATTAATTTCAACTTACATAATACTGCTGTAGAGTTCACTGACTAATTTTCAACCAAATTAAAACTTATTAAATCTGAATTTGTTTCGAAACTATCTTACCGATTTTTCTATCAGATGTCGCTAATGCGTCCATAACGAAGCCATTTTATTGTTGCTTTCTAAAAGACAGAGAAGATTATTTTTCACGTTAAGAACGGCTATGAATAACTGTTCTGATGAGACTTATTAAGTCGAAATACGTATCAACAGATACATAGACGCTTTGAACGTGAAATCAAATATTTGCTGTCTTTTTCATTTTAAAACTTATTACTTTATTGTATCCTGGTTTGACTCTTGTACTTTATTCGTAGTACTACACTACACTATCAATTTTTCCACCCTTCTTACGGGCTACGTGCCCAATTACGACAAAAACAGGCCAAGCCTAAGCGGGACTCCATCGTACTCTCACGGGTATATCCAAGTCTCCGATGACCAAATTCGGACCTCCACAATAAAAGCGACCATTTCCCATAGTTGCTCCTGGAGAAGTGAAATCATCACTCAAAAATTATTCTCCTGCCAGCAGCACTAGAAAGATTCTTGTTTTTTTGATGCGTAATTATGTAGGCGAAACTAAGATAAAACAAAAGAGCAATTTGTTTATTATAAACAGACTTTAAAATGTTTAGATCATCGAAATCAGAAACGCAAACAGATTAAGAATCTTTTTCGGTTTTTACTATATATTTTTACGAGATACAGGGTGAAATGAAAATGCTACAAGGTTCCATTTCGAAACAGGTTATAGAAAAAAAAAGAAAAGACTTACTCACAATGAGGGTGTACTAATCTGTGCTGTTTCTAACATCCTTTTTGTCCTCTCTATGTCAACTCGAGTTTCTGCCGCGTGTCATTATTGGTCTGATGATTTTTTTTGTAAATTCTGCCTTTCATATCTTTCCAGTTATTTTTTTTCTCCATAATATTATAAATGTACTGAATTATATTATATGTATACAGCTCAACATCGAATAATCTAGGGACCAGCTAAGGACCACCGTGGCCTTTTTAATTCTGATGTGTTCACCCATGTATTTTTATGTATTTTTAGCTGCTGATTACGAATTTCGATCCGAGTGGTCAAACAATTGCTATAAACAGTTTATTTGTTTATAAAACGAAATCAAAGAAGCTGATCTAAAAATTATGATTCATGCTGACCATGCTATAGATAAAAAAATTTTAGAACATATTCATTGCGTCATCTGATACACCTCGATGTGATTGTTTTCCTCTTAGGTTTTTTCAAGACTTTTATGACCAAAGGTTTAAGGGTAAAAATAAAAAGAAAAAGTTATTAAATTATTATCATGTGACATATAATCATAAGGTACTTTATTTCAGACCTTGTGGGTTTGTGTGGGAACTGGTAAAACTACAAGAAATATACCAATTCATTCTTTGGCTTCATTTCATGGTGAAGAAAGAACTATGTCAAGTACTATCAGCTTTGCATTATCTTACTGGTGCAGATTACACCAGTAAGCAGTCAGCACAAACACTGAAGCATTCAAAACAAACCCTGAAAAATATTTACAATTTGGCAAAGGTATAATTTATGAATTTTCAATAATCTTCAATAATTTGCTATCTCCAAAAGTAATCATTGATCCAAAAGAAATACTAAAACCATAGTTTCTTTTTGAGAAAATATTTAATGCTAGTGATACGTTTTTATTAGTTAATTTAATTTTTACAAAATTGATTTATAGATTGCTCTATAATAAGATTAACTGATATCTTATTAAGATAACTGCAGCCCAAAAACAAAGGCGATTAGAATTTGCTGACGAACATCTGAATTGGGACGACTATCAATAGAGTCAAGTAGTATTCTCCGAATAAAGTAGGATCTGCCTAAACGGCAACTACAAGAACGGTCGAGTCTGCAGAAGGTCAGAAAAGCGATTTTCTCAATATTGTATACAAGAAACTGTGTCATATGGAGGTGGTTCTTGTATGTTTTGGTCCGGTATTTTCATGTATGGGAAAACCGAGTTAGTTTTCGTGCTTGGAAGGAGGATGTGGAGGAGGTTTAACGACGGATTTTTACATTTGAGACATTTTGAGGAACGTGTGGTTCCATACGCGGGATTTATTGGTAATGCCTTTATAATAATGTACGATAATGCACATGCCATACCGCACGAATCACGACCACATATCTGACTGAGATCGATACACCTACAATAAATTGGCCTGCGTTGAGCCCGGACTTAAATCCAATAGAGCATGTTTGGGATGATCTTAAACAAAGGGTCCAGGACAGAAATCATGCAGCAGTGAGCATAATGAAATGAATGGCTCAGCTTAATAATGAATGAGAAGCAATGCCTTAAGAATTTATTAGAAAAGCCATCTGATTCATGCCAAATCGATAAAAAAGTGTAATTATAGTAGGGATGGTAATATCAAATACTGAGTTCGCGCGCATACCTTTTCGCGGGGAGCAGACCTTGCGCCTTCGAGCGCGCTATTAAAATATGGATATCTTGGCCAAAAGTAAGCCTATGAAAATTTTCCAAACTCAAAATATTTCTTTTGAGTCCCTCTACCATTATCAATAATTTAAGTAAAAATGTTTATTGCTCAAATTTGCTTAAAACTCTTTAAACACATTTTTTAAGAAAAGTACAACTTCAAACGGGTGTAATTTTATACGAATACAGATAAAGTACTTTAACAAATTTTAATTCAAAGTCTATAAATTAAGCTTTAAAATGAGACTTATTTTTAGCTTTAAAGCTTATTTTTATGCGTAGAAGCCGAGTTACGATCGAAAAATAATTATTTTGCAACCATTTTGCACCAATTTTACAATATCTCGAGTTATAATTATTGAATTAAAGTTTAGTAAAGGTCATTTTCTTTGTTTTTTTTTTTCAAGGAACAAATTTTATGTAAAAAATGTTTTATCTCTTTTAGTTTACGAGCTAGAGCCTTATAAACAATTAAATTATTTATAATAATTGTTTGACCACTTGTATCGTATCCAACTTCTAAATTAGTATTCACCAGCCAAAATTACAACTAAAAAAACCTGGGTGGAACATCAGAATTTGAAAAGACTAAATAGCGATATGTTAATAAAATTAATTGAAAAATATGAGGTCTAAAAGTAAAATAATCATATCTTAATATTAGGACAACTCACTTAACCATTTAAGATTACTTATCAAATTTACAGTTTTATTTAGTAACTAAAATGGACCGAACTAGTATATTTAGGCGTTAAATTAACGGGCAGCGTATTTATGTTGTAATAAGATTATATATAAATAAAATAATATCAAATACAGTCATATGAACAAAAAATTTTCTTTTCTACATTCTTAAAAGACGATGGTCGACATTTACTCAACCGTAACAGATATATGTGAAAAAACAAAACATTCTTACGACAAAGAACTGACAGTATCTCGCAATAATATGCGAAAAAAAGAAGGAGCTCTTGCGCAAATACAGAAAAACGCATCGCTTAAGAATAACTATAAAAGTTGGGGACGCCGTATTTCGGAATCGTAGAATTATCATCGTGTTTAAACACAACCATCGTTATTTTTAAAACTTTTAAATATTTTGCTAATTTGAAAATGTTCAAATTGTTGTTAGTTTGTGTTATCGCGTCAATGGCTTCAGCTAAACCTGGTGGTTTAGGATATGGTGGCTACAGTGGACTTGGCCATTACGGAGTCCTACCAGCAGCTACCAGTTATAGGTACGTTTTTTATTTACTCAAAAATTTTCTTATTATATCTTCTTCTTTCAATGGAATAAAAATATTGATTTTGCTTTACAATAGTCTGCCTACATCTATTTTGATTACTTTTTGACAGAGCCATTCCCTTTGCAAGTCCAGTATAAAAAAATCTACTACAACATGAATCATAAAAATGTAATATTTTTAAAATTTAATATAATATAAAAAAAACATTCTCGTGTGTCTTCTTTTAACTTTTAGTTTGTTACATTATTTTTTTAAAGTAATCGTTTATCTTTTTGAAATATTTTTTCAGTATTTGGGTATATTTATATTATACTTCCTGTACGATGAAATGTATTTAAACAACTATGGAATCTTTTTAAATTTGTCTTCTTTTTCTTGATGCATTTCTCTTAAACTTTCAGCATTTTATAGCAACTTTTCTTTTTAGAATATGGGTCATGCAATAAAAATTTTCTTTCTTTTTTTATATGAATCTCAATACCTTGTCTTTAAATCGATGATAGTAAATATACAGAAGTTTCAGTATATTCCTTAAAAATAAATTTTCAACCAGTTCCAGATACTTCTTATTATAATTTCTTCTTCTTTTCGTACCATGTCCATTACTTAACGTTGGTTATATTGGCTATCATAATTTTATTCACTTTAGATCTGAAGAGGGTCGATGAAGACTAACTAAACCACTTAGGTAGGTTACAAAGACATGGTGGTTTTCTTCGAACATGGCCCCTCTTTTTACATAGTTTGTGCTGAATAATCAGATGGAGAACTCCATAACGTTCTGGGTGTTCATAAGATATCACTATTTCGTGTTGTTTTTTAAACGTTGTAATACCTTTTCATTTGTCAGTCTGTTAACTCAGCTTATGTGCAGCAGCCTTCGATATACCTATATTTCTAAAGCGTCCAGCTTTTAACTCCATATAGTATTGTCGAGAAGATGTATCATTTGATGAGTTTATTTTCAGGTAATTGTTAATATTCCCTCCATATAATACTTTTTTTCTTTTCGGAAAAACATTGCTCTTACCTTTTAAATGCCTATTTTTATCACTTTGCTCATATCCCAATTGTCATTTTTATTTGAACCGAGATAAGTAATCCTTTCAGATTTTTCTATATTAGTACTATATGCACAGAACTCGGAAGCAAGACAGTATCATCCACATATCGCAACCCTGGCAAGTGTCTCTTTAAGAATATGCTCGGAGTGCAAATAAAAATCAGTGGTTACAAAATGCACCCCTGTCTAACTCCACGGGGAAATTGAATTGATTCAGAAGTATATAGGCCAATTCTGACATTTGTTTGCTGGTGATTGGTGGTCATACTTGTCCAAGAATTTTCAATAATTTTCCATGTCTAACTTTATCTAATGCTTTCTCAAAGTCTACAAAGCATATTTAAACAAGATGGTTGACAATTCTGTACCTCTGAACCAGCACTTGCATGCTGAATAGTGACTCTCTCGTTCCAAGATTATTACAGAATCCAAATTGCGTGCCAATTATTTCTCCTTCAATAATTTTAACATAATTTCTGGAATAAATTATTTGAAGAAATATTTTTAAAACGTGACTCATAAGACTGATTGTCCTATATTCGGAGCACATTTTAGCATTTCCTTGTTTTTTTGAGAGCATCACATACAGAGAGTTAAGCCAATCTATTGGTATTTTCCAGATTTCGTATACTTTATCTAAAAAGTAAAGGAAATAAATTATTTTTCTCTTTATTTCCAAGTATTTTAAGTATTTCTGATGATATTTTATCTTGTTTTGTGGTTTTTCTGTTTTTGGCTATTTTTATTGCTTTTCCTAATTCATCCATTGATATATTGGGACCTGTAATACAATTTTTGAAGATATACATATAATAAAATATGTATTAATATTATTATTCATGTGATATGTTTTGTATTATTTATTAAATGTTCATAATTATATTAGTCTTTTGTATTTCAAAATAATAATCTCAATAAATCACTGTATGATCCAGAACTGTCAATTTTGAAATACGTTTGTGTCATGTCCTCGGTAGTATAGTAGTCAGTATCCCCGCCTGTCACGCGGAAGACCTGGGTTCGATTCCCAGTCGGGGAGGACTTTTTTATTAATATTATTACATTATTGTCATTTTTAAATACTTATGGATATTGCATTTTAATTTGTATTGTATTATTATATGGAATTATGTTCCACTGTATTGTAGTGTATTTTTTTATGTATATTATTGTCATTTTTAAATACTTATGAATATTGCAGTTTAATTTGTACTGTATTATTATATTAATAACAAAATAAACAATGAATTTTACTGCAGAGTATGTGTAAAAAATTTTTGCATTCAACTCAACAAAAATATACATTTTCATCAAAATATTGATTCAATCCTTCATTGTTAGTAAGTTGTTATTAATTCTGTTTCTCTTTCTGCTATGTCTTACCTATAGAATTACATATGTAATGATTGTGCAGATTGACTCCCAAATAAATTTGTAACGGCGAATGCGTGTATAGCTTTCACCGTGCTTTTGACATTCCTCTTATGTTTCTAGCACTTGATCTTCTACTGATTTGTAATTTTTCTTATTTTAATGGTTTAAATAATATCTTTTACGTTTCACGGCTTACTAACTGGTGCTAATGGATTGGTATTTTCTTTGTGAATCGCCTTTCTTATTAGTAGCTATTTCCAAATATTCTAAAATTGAATGGAGCCTTTTGTTAATATGTAATTCTATACTATATTCAAGTTATATTGCTTTGTACCTGGAAACTATTTGCGGTATTGTATTCTGGTAAATATTTCTTATGATTACAAGATTATGTTTTTAATTTAAATTAGGTATATTTAAAATAGAATATCTTTTTATTGCTGCGTAATTTTCTGAATTGTAGTTTTAAACTATTTTATTCTTTTGGAAATCCTAAATCATTATATTTACTGTGCGACTGTACTAGAACTTCCTTTTTCTTTTAATTTAATTATTCCCTGTAAATGTATCCACAAATATTTTGATTTTATTTTAAAATATTTTGTTTCAAACATAATAAAAATAAGAAAGTTATCTGGGACACGTAATGAGGGGATAGCGATATGAACTGCTAAGGTTGATAATACAGGCAACGATAAGAGGAGGAAGGAGTATAGGAAGAAGGAGAGTGTCATGGTTGTAGAATTTAAGGGACTGGATTAAATGTAGTTCTATAAAACTCTTCAGAGCAGCAGTAGATAGAGTAAAGATAGTGATGATGATATCCAACCTCCGATCGGGAGACGGCACTTAAAGAACATTATACTATCTACTCGTAGAATCCATATTTGGAATATATAGGGAAGGCCTGGGAGACTTTAAACAGATTTTAAATATACTATCAAAACAAGGATTAGAAAATTAATTTAAGCGCATACTATATTTTACCAAATACAATACATATTAACTAACGTCTAGGCAGTTTTTCATTGTGTTAAAATGATTACAGTCCTTATGGAAGAGTATAACTCGCAGATGTGTTTCTGTTCATAGTTTCCTTACCTTCAAGGACACTATGGCCAACCATAGAGGAGATAATGGATAATGCATTTCGCCAAAACAACCTTTATTTTTAAGAAAAACTAATCCATTATATATTCAGAAACGCTTTCAAAATCGAGGTATGCGAGTGAAGCGTAAGAATAACGATGCCGTTGGCTCTGCAAAACTCCATGGTCTCCAAGGATATATGCGACTCATGGTTGTCCATTACAAGCAAAATCCGATTTTCTGGGGAACATCTAACATTTTTCACAAAGTGTTTCAAAACTTGAATAAAGTTTTCAGGTGTCATCCAACCGCTGGGATACTCTAAACCTAAAAGTCTGTCATCAGGAACTGACTTCATCATTCTGGCAGCATCAAATCTTCCGCAGAAAACTCCAACCTGGTGGTAAAGCATTCCTATTTGCACAAATAATACCAACATAAGTCATGAGTTCCCCTCTTTTCCTGGATGTAACTTTTTTTATTTGATGTTCACCTTTTTTGCCTACTACCTTTTGAACACGCTAGACAGTAATCACGCCTGTCTGAAAAAATTGCGTATTTAATATGATGAGAACAAAATTTTATGTACCTACCTACCTCATCTAAGTTATAAATTTGAGCCAGTGAAAAGGAATAGCGAGTAAGCACATCTTCCAATTTGTTCCAGAATATCCCCATATTTGTTCTGTTAAATCTAGTCATCCGTGCTAAGCTAGTTGCTTCTGGTTTTGTTACTGATAGCCGTGGGTGTCGTTGCATGAAATTTGTAAGCCAACACTCTGGTGCCAATTTTGTCGGTTCCCATTTTTCTGGTATTTTTTTTATGTCTAACAGCGTATTCATAGGCTAAACTTCTAGTTAATTTGAGTATATAAAACATTGATAAACATTAAGCAAATAATTTTCTAACTGAGTTTTCATCTCATTTGTGAAAATTTGTGATTTATGAAAATCTGGTTTAAAGTTCATTTGCTCGATTCCAATTAATTTTGCGCTCTTGACGTAACTTGCTAAGCGGCTTTTGGTCATCCCTTAATGCTTAGCGCTCTTCCGGATACCCAAGTTATTTTTTATTACAGCCTCGACGGCTTGTTACATAATTAAGGGGTCAAAATCTCTATTAGGTTTTTTGTTGTAAATGTTTGGCATTTTTAATGGACTATCCTACAAAATAAAAAGCCATATTTATTATTTCATAGGGAGATCATGGACAGAGTTAGAAGACTATAGACGACTATAGATCTGTTTATTTTCTACTCTGTATACACAAAAAACATTTTTTCGCCACAGAATGAAACGTGTTCAGAAGAAAACGATTATTGAGATATAACCTCAAACTATATGTGTTTATCAAGCCCTCGCCAAAATACAAGATTATAAATACTTTTCATATTGTAAGCAAAGCTTACATAATATACCATCTAAAAGTACATAGAACTTACCAAAAATACAAAATATTTAATATTTTTAACACTATGTTTTTACTAGAGTTCTCACTTGGTACCCACTAAACCTTATTTACAACGATTCTGTTAGCAGTTTAGTGAAGTCGCTAATCATATTTTTTCCGGGAAATTTAAACGTGTCCATTCTCTCCTTGTGTCCAAAACTCTTAGGCCTCCCCTACAATAATATACGCTAAATATAAGTGTATTCGGTGTATTCGTTAGAATGCTCTGTCATTTTCTGTTCGTGCTCGTATTTTAATCTTATTATTAAGATCGGTTGCTATAAACCAATCGATCCCAGCAGTCAAAATATTAAAACGTGGCTACAAACTTAATTGACTTGTATCCAAATATGCTACTCTCGTGGTTAATATTGCATATGACGATTATTACATTTGTTTTCTTGATATATTTATTTTTAATCCCTGTATGTCACCTTTCTGGAAAGTTATTACCATACAATGTGTTGAATACCCATATCTTTTTAACACGTGTATTAAAATTTAATTAAATAAAATATAAATATTTATTGCTAACTACATATTTGAAACCGATATTTTAACTTGTTTCTACTAAGTCATTGTTTTGTGCCATTTTAAAAATATTGTAGTTCCAGGGTTGATGTTCACCATACACCTGTAGTCGCAAAAACCTACGTTGCACCACTGGTCAGCTACAGTACTCCCTTAGTAACCTCCTATGGATTGGGTCACGGATACGGACATGGTTTAGGATATGGTTATGGTATAGGACACGGTTATGGTCTAGGTCACGGCTACGCAGGATTGGGCCATGGTTACTCTTTAGGAGGGTATGGACATGGATGGTAAATGCTCCAAAACGAATAAAACATTTTCATTAATCCTGCTCATGTGTTCATCTGTAAATTGTATAAAACATTAAAATAAATTATTTTATATTTGTACATACCTGCCGTAGTTTATTTTCGTACCTATATTATTGAAAATCGACAAAGAAGATTGAATAATTAATATTAATTAAGAGTAATACTTTTTTATTGTTTTCTTAATACAAAAATCTGAAAATAAAAGTTTTACAAAAAGAAAATTGACAAGATTGCTATTTAGTGGAGATCCATCAACAAGCGCAGCTTCAATTGAGCAGCAATAGAACAGAAAAGGATTATTATTTAAAAATTAGTAGACCTAATATCACCCACAAAACTTAAATTCTTATAATTACAGTAAGTGTTACAAAAATCTAAAAAAAAAATACAAAAATCTCAAAATATAAGTTTTGCAAAAAGAAAATTAAAAAAAGATTGCTATTCACTGGAGATCCTAAGCAATCACAGCTTCAATTGAGCTTCAGGATAACTGAAAGCCATAATTGTTTAGAAATTGGTTGACCCAATATTACTTGCAAAACTTTATATCCGTATAATTACAGTGAGTGTTGCTTGCGAAAGCGACAAAAATAACCAAAACGCAAAATACGCAAAAAAGCAGTGGATAATGCATAATGATAAGTGTACTGTTTACAAGAATATTTTATCAACATTTACAGTACCTAAGTATTAGAAACACCTATAATGAAAGAAAAGCTTCATTACTACAAAGTTCTGTTCAAATGAGTTTACCTTTAGAAAATACGTTGTCTTCACGTCCCCCATTGCTAACAGTAAAAGCCCAGTAAAAGCTCATAACCTGATCTTATAATTAAATTGTATTGCCAAATATACCACCAAAATTCATAATCTATTATCATTTTGATACTGTCTTCAAAATTTTAATAGTTTTCAGTGCTTTTGCTTTATAGATTCAAACATAACAAATAGCACACAAAATAATAAAAGAAATAAGTATCAACTTCGAAATAAATCGTGGTTTTTCGGCGATATTCCTGGATATTAGAGTCCTTTAACAAAGTGTGGCACAAAGGACGCCTTTCCAAAATATATAAACTGCTTCTTCATAGCTACTATCCGATACCTGAACCTTAAAAAGAATTAGATAAAACTTTATCGAACAAAAAAATATATCAAGGTTATGAAACTATTTTCTTGTGTCACAACTAAGTTAAATGTTTTTATGGAATTAAACCACAATTATTGGTTGTGATTGTGATGATAATCACATTTAAAAAAAAAGTTTTTTATTATTGGTTATAAATAAATTGGTTAAAAATGTGATTATCATCACAATCACACCCAATAATTGTGGCTTAATTCCATAAAAACATAATATTTAAAATATATACATATATATATATATATATATATATATATATATATATATATATATATATATAACCGTTTTGGATGGGTTGGAGTCAATAAAAGAGTTATTGGTTAACTATTTTTTTATATCTCGAGCTTTCAATTGTGTTTACAATTATTATCAAGAGCTAAAAAAGACAAAATATCTTATAAGGTTGAACTAGAAAGAAAAAACAATTTTTGTTAACTTACCAAATAAAAATTAGTTTAGTAAATAAAAATTGCTGCTAATACATCTTAAAAATAATTAATATAAAAATGTCCTAATCTAATAAATGATTCTCTGAGAATTTTTAGTATAATTTTGAAAACATTTTTTTAATACAAAAACAATTGAATTTATAAATAAGTTAAAATAGCAACCAATTACAAATAAGCCTCAATGTCATAAATGCCAACTTAAAATTTTTATTTTTGACAATTATATTGCCAAAAATAAAATTTCGTTTAAACATTCTTTTTTGTTTAGTAACAAAAAAGAAGAAGATTTATTCACCGTTGACAGATGTCTGAAAAAATGTAACAGATATATGGAGAATTAAATATGACATTTTACAAGTTTTATATATAAATCATAAAGAAAGAATATAATTATAAATTTTGCTTAGATTTTGAATTTCTGATCTTTTGTTTAAACTATTATCACTTTTGCTAATACAAAGCATTTCCAAAAAAGTCCTTTTAAATTTATTACTTTCACTACATAAAATTTTAATGTTATCAAAATCCATAATATGGTCTTTATCGATTGCATGCTCTGCCAAAGCACCATATGGTTTTTTAATTCTGCAATCACTTTTGTGAGAAATAATGCGATTTAAAAGATTTCTTCCGGTCTCACCAACATATTCAGCCGCACACTGAGTACAACTAATGCTGTATACTAAATTATTTTTTCAAATTTGTCTATAGGATATTTAGTTTTGGAATATAAAGATGAAATAGTTTTGATGTTCTTGGTTGCTATTTTTATATTGTCAATAAATTAATACAAACACTAACGGTTATTTGTATTTTTTGTTTGTAAGGATATACCAGCGCAGCTATGTTATACGATGTTAGAAACATTCGACGATAATAACATATCCTTTAATGAAATGAAAAATAAACGTCAACAAAAACAAAAAAGCAAAAATGGCGTTTTATTAATTTGCTTTTTACTGCTAAAAAAGGCAATTTCCCTTCTATAGTAGAAAATAATCACCAATCAACTTAAACCAATGATGTCAAATATTATCGAGCAATCAAAAACATGTTATTGAGAAGGCTTCTGAATTTATCATTTAAATAATTTAAGTCAGGAGTTTATCTAGATATGCTATAATAAATTTCGCCTAATGGTACGAGAGTTATGATTTGACATTATAAAAATAAAGTTTGTTTGAATACGTATTAAATACTTTGTAAAAATTAAAAATATATTAAGGTTACAAACTACATTCAACACTGCAAAAAGCAAACATTATTAGATATTGTAATTAGTGACCAAATAGGTAGTATGCAAACCACATCAGGAATTCTGAAATCTCATAGATCTTAAGTATCACATTCTATAAAAACTGAGAATCTACACAATATTAATATAATGTAGAAAAATGGGAAATTATCAACAAAGTTTCTTGTGTTGAAAAAAAAAGAGCTTATTTTTGCGTTTTGACTTATTGAACATTTTCAACAATTTTTGTAGTTATATGTAAAATTTGAATATAACTAACACTATGTGGTTCTTTTTAATCACTTAAGAGTTATAAAAGTTGTATTATTAAATATAAAATTCACTCATCGACCGACGGTATCAAAAGAATTGAGCTCTGGTGGGAACCTTTTCGTGTTATCGAGTTCTAGGTGACTTGGTACGTCGGTGTATCTCCCAAAAATTTTCGCACGCATCTAAACGTCGAGAGTTGCACAGCTTTCTACATGATCTTATATAGATGTTTATTTAGACTCAGCTTTTTTATGTTTTCTAGGAGGTTCTTTGGAATCGTTCCAGTGGTAGAAAGAATAATAGATATCGTCTGGGTACTTTTCATTCTCCATTGTCTTCTTATTTGTATTTCCCGATCTCTGTACTTGGCGATCTTTTCATTGTACTTAACACGCAGATTATTGTTAGATATCGCCACATCGATTAGTGTTGTTTGTCTCGTTAGTTTATTAACCAGCACGAGATCTGGTCTATTATGTGCCAGTATAGCTTATAGTTATCATTCTCAAGAATACTTTAAGGAACGTATTGATAATATTGGAGATGGTTTGTTTGTAGAAGTCCCAGTTTAAAAGCTATCTCTTGATGAAGGATCTTTCCACCTGAGTCATGCCGTTATTTATATTCAGTTGCAGCAAATGACTGGCAGCCCTCGGTAAGATGTTGGATGGTTTCTTGGGCTTAACATCCATATCGGCATTTGTCATTTTAGACTTGAGGGTCTTTGGCGATATATTTCAGGTAACTTTTGGTTGGTATAACCTTATTCTGAATGGCAAGTAATGTACCTTCTGTTTCAGGGAACATCTTTCTAATGTCAATTAATAGTTCGACGCTATATTGTTGACATAGTCTTGACTGACTTCATTGGCATGTCGCCCGTGGTTTACCCATCCAGATGCGCATTTTTTCATTCTTAGTAAGATGGTTAATGTGCATTTCTTGTTCTCTTGCATAAGTGCTCCTCCTCATAAATACCGCGGTAATATCGTTCTTTCTAGTGCACTTTGAGGATGCTGTTTCGCTTCGAGTTGTTATTATTATTACTATTATTATTATTACTTAATTAATAATATATTTATCAATCAAGAAGTTCAATTAATATAAAGATCTTTAAAGTGAGAAAAATCTTTAGTTTTTTCTAACCGGAATCTAAAAATATATACATACAGGGTGAAAACCACTACTTGTTGCTTAAAATGATTTCTTTCCTTGTTTTAAAAATTATAAAAAATGCTGAGACCGATCGACTTGAATATTTATATAAATGTGCGCTGTTTAAATATAAATTTAAATTTGAAAACAGGGTAATTCACGCAAGCTTAGTATAGTTCATAAGTTTTATAGAAATAAAACTTAAGTCGTTTCAGACGTTTATTTATTCCTAACCATTGGCGATATAGCGGCGCCCTTCGACCATTCGATAATTTGTGAAATATTTTAAGACTTTTATTTATTATTATTCATAAGATCATTTATATTATCATATTATCAGTTATTTTTGAAATAATTCAGTTCGTTTCAGACTTTTCTTTATTTCCAGCAAAAAAATATCTTAACAGCAAAGTGCTGAATTCCTCTACTTGTTACTTGCTAAATAATTCCAAAGTCGTTAGACTTAATATTTATTTTTAGCAAATTTCTAAGTATCGAGAAGTTGACGAAGTCTAGAAGTCTAGGATTGCTACGACTTTTGTATTTGTAATGCTATCTACCGGACTATTATTTTTAATGATAAGTGTCCTTTGGAATTTTTTTTTGTTAACTAAAACTTAATTTGCCGTTTTTGCAAAACAAGTTGAAAACATTTGTTTTTTGGGCTCTGTCAGATTCAATAATTTTTCGTTTATTTAAGAATTCTAAATGTCATTAGTTTTCATCATTTGTACGATCGGTACTGTTATTCAGCTGTAGTTGTCACGATGGTTTACAGTATTACCTGAACGAGTGGAGATCAATTTTATATTTGATTCCCAGAACCAGTGTTATTTACGAACAGCTCAAATATTTCATGTATTTGAAATAAGCCACGTGTACGTCCGCGATTTAGTTATAAAGTTTAGTGAAACGGGATCAGTGCAAAATAAAAAAAGGGATGCCCCAAGATTACTGAATGAACAATCCCAAATTGAGGTCCTTGGAAATTTTGCAATAGAGCCTACTGCATCAACACGTCAAGTATCTGCAATGACAGGACTTTTACATTAGTCGGTTAGAAATATGTTGAAATACATAAGTCTCACCCGTACAAAACACAAATTCTTCAAGAACTAGGCGATGATGATCCAGACCGACGAATTGAGTTTTGTAAACTCATAACTGAAAGAATTCGCGGTGAACTGAGAATGTTAAAAAATATTTGTTTCACTGATGAATCTACTTTTATGCTGAATGGTAGTGTAAATAAACAAAACTGTCGGTACTGGAGTGGTGCGAACTCGCATCGATTCAGAGAAGGTCATACCTACTCAATATCCTGAAAAACTGAATGTTTGGGCAGGAATATTAGGCGATGCTATAATTGGCAACTTGTTTATACCAGGCAATTTAAGTAGCGACATTTATCTCAATATGCTGTAAGACATCATCGAACCCTTAATTGTGCATGAACTAGAGAACCAAAGGGACAATCAAGGCAACCTAGCTCTAGACGAAGATTTGCTGCACTTCCAACAAGATGGAGCACCTCCTCACTATGCAGCTCCAGTTAGGCACTGGTGGATACGAATTATCCAAACGAATGGATTGGAAGGAAAGGTTCTATTGAGTGGTCACCAAGGTCACCAGACTTACCGCCACACATTTTTAACAAATTTGTAGTTCAACAAAAACCTCATTAAATTTTCCATGTAAGCCAAAATTTCACAATTATTGCTTTATCCTGTATAATTATTATTAATACCATTGTATAGCATTTTTTATTGTCTTTTCAATGATTCATCACAAGTAGGGATTTGCAATTTAAACTATTTTGGTGTTAGGAGTGAGGCCTAAGGGGTTGGGAAAGATTATAAAATAAGAATGAGATTCAGTTTCTAAAAGATATTCTAGATACAATACAAGCTAAGATATGATGGGTGAAGGGAGATATTTTTCAATAGGGTTGATTTTTTGGGGGGTAATGATACAAAAGTTTTTTTATAGATCATAAAAAATCTTTAAAATGAGAACTACAAAAAGTCATTTTCATGTAAACTGAGTAAGTTACAGATCGTTAAAGATAGACTCATCGAATATTTTAAGGAAAAAAGAGCAGTATAATTAACATAATATTCACCAGAATCAGAATTATTCGTTTTTCTTTTACAATATATTTTATTTTAGTATTCTTTATTACATTCAGGAGTTTGACTGGTTGAAAGTGTATTATTTTTGAAAAAAGTTATAATAAACTGTATCGTCTATTTTGAAAATTTCTAAAAAAATGTTCTTTTTTTCAAAATAACTTAAAAGATATAATATATACATTAAAATTTTTACAGTACAAAAATGTAGTTTTTTTTTAATAAATAGTCTCGTTTATATAAACTGTACTCTAAAAAACAATGAACATATCACCGATGAAAATGTATGTCTTGGTTCTTGGTGTGAACACCCCTTGTTTCAGTTGCTTCAAACCTTAATTATTTTTTAATTAAAGGGTAGTTTAGCTTTCTTATGAGCCTAACTTTATAGCTTTTAAAATTACCTTCGAGATGGTTATGTACATATATTTAAAACTTGAAAATTAACTGACTTATTAAAAAAAACCAATGATTTTTTAATGAGATAATTTTGGAGCATAAAAAATAGACCTATCATGATTTTCTTGGCATCAATAAATAATATTGAATGCTTCGTACTCTTATTAGCATAGAGGGTAGTTTCTAAGGGTTAAAAAAGTTGCAACCAAAAAAATTTTTCAAAAGCAAGGAACAAGTTGTTGTAGTGGTCTTTAGGAAGCGAGGAATGAAATTTTAGTTTTCTAAATGGAAAATTAAAACATTTTACACTAGAAATATTCATTTTAAGTATTTGTTGTATAAAGGTATGCTTTAATACCGATGAAACATTAGCGAGGAATGACTTGTTATCGATTTTAATTCATAAGTATCATTTTACATCGTAAAAAAATATTTTTGAGGTTTTTTACGTCATAAACGGTTTATAATAGTTCATTTTTTTATTAAAGAACAAATTATTATTGAATATGTTTATTTTACTTAATTCAAACAGATTTTAATGCATAAAATGCTTAAATACATGTTTTTCTATTTTTTTCACTAAGGGTAGTTTAAACCCTCTAAAATCAAAAAGCACACCTTGCCCATATATAACTTGTGCAAAGGACTGTAAGATAAACTGAAATCCAAATTTTCGGCTAAATCCATACAGTCGGACAGAATTTGGAGGTAAGGTCTTATTTTCCACCCGAGTTACTGGACTATATTATATAAAAGTTTTTTTTAGTTAATTTAAATCATCAAAAAAAATTGTTTAAAATATGTTAAAAATATAATCAAAATACCTTTTAAAAAAAATAATGTTTTACTACTAATAATGAATACTAACTTATTGAATTGATTATAGTTTTTCTCTCTAAATTTAAGTACAAATGTGATCAAAAAATTGTTAATCTGAAAAATTTATTCCACACACTTAAAATTCGAGGTTTACTAACCACTCAATCGTAACAAATATTGTTAATGAAAAAAAAAAACAAATATCTCCTAACAAAGGACTCATAATATCGCAATAATGTGCGATACAAGAACGAAGTCTTGCGCAAACGGAGAAAAACAAGGTGTTCAAAAATTAGTATAAAAGTTAAAGATGGTTTACTTCTGAATTATAGATCCACAAGTTGTTCAACAACATAACAGTAACAAATATTTGTACATTTTTTAGAAAATATTTTAATTACTTACACATTATGTTTAAATTGCTGATAATTTTTATTGTTGTGACAATTGCATACGCCAAACCAGGTGGTTTGGGTTACGGAGGATATGGTGGGTATGGTGGGTATGATGGATACGGAGGATACGGAGGATACAGCCAATATGGATTAGCTCCAGCAACTAGTTATAGGTAAATTTTATTCATTTTTAACTAAAATATATCCTAAAAATGATGAATGATGATTAAAAAGTCCTTTTTTTACGAGTATAATAATTGTATTGATTTTAATTTCATTTGATGATTAAAAGTTCTGAATCGTATTTCACCTAATTGTTTCAATGTTGCAAATAATTTTTAACAATGTGGCAAGTATTTTATTTGTTACCCCTTTAGTTTGTTTTAAAATCTGTTGTTTTGGTTTCATATATTCAATTTTTGTTGTATTTATGAGTTCGGTACTTCCCAATTACTTTCTAGTAATGATTTAGATTATTTATTTTTCCCTAGGCCATTTCTTATTTTATCTTCCCATGTTACAATTGAACGGATAAATGTTTTGTAATTATTGCCCAAATTAAAAAAAAATGAAAATATGACATAGAACTTTATTCAATAATTTAATGACATCCAAAACCTTTATTTTACCAAAGGATGTTGGAAATCTAGATGAACATAGAAATATAATATTGTTTTTACTCAGATAAGGTTGTTTATAAATCCTGTCTTATTCAAAAATCTAAATGATTAATCTAGAATGATTTTCCTTTTATTTTCTCAAAAAAATTTTAAAATTAATATTTAAATAAAAAAGTCAAAGATAAAAATTTCACTTCTAATATTAGTAGTCAAATAGTATGTCATTGTTTATAATAGTTATGGAATTTTAATATCATTAACTATGTTAACAATATAACCACCAAAGTTCTCACTAGCTTAGAAAATCGACAGACGTTTATTTATTGTATTACATCTTCTAAACTTTTTTATACTTGATTAATAATGATCTGTATCTATACTGACTATATCTATATTTTGGATTGTGAGTTTGTCTAGTTTTACCAACAGTTAATTTGTAATCAATATAGCTATCCATAATAATTTTATTATATTGTTCCTTTACTTATTATTTTAAAAATGCTATTTACCTGGAATCTTTCAAGCTTTCCTACATTATTTGTACTGTGTTTAATAACAAATTATTGGTAAATATTTCTTTAAAGTGTATTTCTTAATGTATTAATTTTTTTAGCTCCCGTGTTGACTACCATTCACCTGTCATTAAAACCTACGTAGCACCTGCAGTGAGCTACCACAGTGCTCCCCTATCACCTTCTTACGGACTTAATCACGGATATGGTGGAGGCCTGGGGTACGGTTATGGCTTAGGACACGGTCACGGTCTAGGACAAGGCTACGGAGGCTACGGCAATGGATATTCTTTGGGAGGCTACGGTCATGGCTGGTAGTTGACATAACTTATATCTAAAAGGGCTGTATACAACTTATTTATGTGTTCATTTGTATATTTTGTAAAAGAAAAAATTTGTAAAATAAATTATTTTTATTTTTTATTTTTATTTTATTATACAACACAAGACGTTTGTGTAAAATAAGATGAATAGTTATATAAACTAAAAAGCATTTATTCTACAACAACCGTGACTCTTTTTCTCGTTGAGAAACGGAAAAATTATATGACGAACAACTAGTTTTGTATACCAAGGAAAAAGCACAAACTATATTATTACATGTGCATTCATCATCATCGATGGCGTTACAACTTTTCTTAAGACTTGGTTACGTTTACTATTGTCTTTCATTATATACAGCCTGTGTCTTTTTTTTTAATTTTCTCACTCCCATTGTCTCAACATCCTCTATGACTGCATCTTTATACCTTTTTTTTTGGCCGTTCTACAGATCTTCTCCAATCTAGTCTTTTCCAAGACACATTGTTTATAAGACGATTGTAATAACTGTATATCTCATGTCTTGATTATTTTAGTATATCAAACTTTATCTATCCTACAACAAAAAGTAAAAATCTACTTGTTTAAAACCGAAATTCAGATTCTTAATTTAGTAGGTGCCTTCTACAATTTTCAAAGTAAACAAACTATGAATGGAGCTGTATGGAGAATCTAAAATTACATTCGACATCATATAGATTCATCTAAGCAATGTTCTTTTATAAACTGGCTTTTAATACTCTCAATTAAATAAATTAAGGAAACTGTTTAATCTATGTTTGCAGCAAAGAGAGGTGCCCAAAGAATTTAACAATGTTATAACCTTCCTTTTGCGTAAACAAGGAGATAGAACGGACCTAGCAAATTATAGACCTATTCTTGAACCACATATACAAGCTCTACACTAAGTTAGTGAGATTAAGGTTGGAGAAAAAAATAGATTTCTACCAACCGAGAGAGCAGGCAGGATTCCCTTCAAATTATGGTACCAATAATCACCTTCAAACATTAAAGACAGTCATTGAAAAATCTATAAAATACAACAAACCTCTTGTTTCCACTTTCATAGATTTTCATAAAGCGTTCGACACGATCAAAATGGACAGTCTTATGAAAGCAGTAAATGACAATAGTAAATATATTAGTAAATTATAGTAAACTTATTTACAATAATTACAAAAATGCCACTATGACGAGACGTTGCGGGACCGAATAAGAAATGAAGATCTGCGAAGAAAGACGGGTATTGTTGATATTGTGAAACGCATTGCGGAACTGAAATAAAACTGGGCAGAGAATGCACGACCCACGATGGACGAGCAAAATTACAAATTGTAGGCCGAGAGCAGATAAACGCTGTAGCGGAAGACCACTTACACGTTGGGCTGACAATATCAGGGGTATCACCAAAAATTTGCAACAAAGAGCACAAAATTGTAAAGAATGAAGGAGTTTAAGGGAGGCCTATGTCCAGCAAGGGACGTGGTAAAGGAAAGCTAGATAATGATCATGATGATGAATACTCGCAATACGAGTAAATAACTGTATAGAAAAGATAGTAAAGATTTGATTTCACGTATAATGCCTCTACAATTCGCTTATACGTATTTCGCCCTTGCAGGACTCATCAAAGCGACTGAGTAGGAAGCCTTGAACGTAAAATTATATATTTTGGGTCAAAGGAAGTAATAATGAAATATATGCCTAAAGACGCATACGGCCACATAAAAAATACGAAGTTTTCTACTTGTTCGAAACCAAAAATCAAATTTCAAATTTAATCTGTGCCCCCTAGAATTTTCAAAGCAAGCAGACGATGAATAGGTCGACATGAGGAATCTAAAATTACATTCCACATTACATCGATTCATTTAAGCAATAACCTTTATAAATATATACAAAAGACAGTTAAGTACGTATTTCATCCTTGCAAAACGCATCAGAGCGACTGAGCAGAAAACCCTGAACGTGAAATCGAATCGTTTTCATCAAAGGAAGAAATAACGAAATAACTTCCTAAAGACACATACGGTAACATCTGATTTTAAAACAAAAAGTAAATTAAAGTTAACCAAATACAAGGCGGATATCGAGCACAGTTTTTATTAAATCTTGCCCAAGTATTTCCGCTCTCAGAGCATCTTCCGGTGCATCTGAGATAAGCCAATAAACGTTTTTTCCAAGGGAAGGAAAATTAATTAAATTCAAAAAACTCGAAGTTGATGGTTGATAAAAAATTTAAATAACGTTTTAGACTTACTTCGTTAAAATTATAGGCTATCCAGCAATTTTATTATTGTCATAAACATTAAATAATACATTTACACAACACTAGACAAAGGATAAACAGTTTAGTTTTTTTTTTAATTTGAAGAAGCTTCATAGTGCTATATGAGCAGTCACAATCATGGTGATATGGTCTGCACATTTCAAATATATATGGTAAACTGAACATTGACGAAAAGTCCAACTGACACTAATATAAGAAGTCAACTGATAAAATATGAAATTATATAGATTACTTTATGCAGATTGCATAATCCAGATCTCACACTCAAACCTGTCAGTAATAATTTGAGTGTTAGTATGGGGACAACTGAAGTGGACATAGAGTGTGAATGTAAGAACTAGACTCAACAATCTATTAGATAGTGGGTGGATAACTACAATAAAAAGGTCTACCAAGCACTACCAATACTATAGAAAAGAAGAAATAGAACCTTGAAATTGAAATACTTAGAAATAGAAATCAAAGTTAGAAACGAAGTGTATAAATGGGGTATAATACCAATAGTTCAGTTGAACCCACAGTCAATGGGAGAACCATACAATTAAAATGTCAAAGCATTACTCAAGACCAACTGACCAACAGTGGGAGATGTTAAAATATAGAACTATATAAATATAGAATGGAGATAGTATATTTAAAGTACAAAAATTTATGGAGAGTGTAATAAATGCCAACTATAGATCAATTGATCATGAACAAGCTTGTTTTGCAAGTTATTGATGAATGAAATATTAATAATTAAAATATGAAATTAATAAATTTTTAACGAGTATACTCAGTGTAGGAAGTCTAAAGAGTTTAGCTAGGTCCCCTACGAGGTGAAGCTGCAAGTTATTGATGAATGAAATATTAATAATTAAAATATGAAATTAATAAATTTTTAACGAGTATACTCAGTGTAGAAAGTCTAAACAGTTTAGCTGGGTCCCCTACGAGGTGAAGCTGCAATAAAATTCTTACTAAGCATTTATATATATATATATATATATATATATATATATACATACATACATATGCATAATATATTTTATTTTGTCGATTTTAAAGCAGCTTATGGCATAGTCATAACACCAAGTATTGGAATAAATAAATAACTTAAAAACTATAATATATATAAAAATGATACAGTAAAAAAATGTAGTTCTTTGAACGTAGTTCATTGTAGTTCAATGAAACATCATTTCACAAGTGACGAATGACTTGTTATTGATTTTAATTCATTAGTTGTAAAAAATTATTTTTAATGTTATTTACATCATAAGCTGTGGTTTCTAAGAGTTGAAAATGTTTACTAAAAAACAAATTATCCTTAAATATGTTTACTTTACTTAATTCAATCAGATTTTATTGCATAAAATGCCTAAGTACGTGTTTTTCTATTTTTCCAACTTAGAGGTAGTGTCAATCCCTTAAAATCAAAAAGCACACTTTGCCCATATATTGCTTTTGCATAGGATGCTAAGATATGCTCAAATCCAAATTTTCAGCTAAATCCAATCAGTCCGACAGAATTGGGAGGTAAGGTCCTATTTTCTGCCCGAGTTACTGGACTATATTATATTAAGGTTTTTTTAAAAGTTAATTAAAATCATCAAAAAAAAAAATTATTTAGAATATGGTTAAAATATAATCAAAATACCTTTTAACCAAATAATGTCGTATTACTACTAATAATGAATACTAACTTATTGAATTGATTATATTTTTTCTCTGTAAATTTAAGTACAAATGTGATCGAAAAATTGTTAATCTGAAAAATTTATTCCACACACTTAAAATTCGAGGTTTACTAACCACTCAATCGTAACAAATATTGTTAATGAAAAAAAAAACAAATATCTCCTAACAAAGGACTCATAATATCGCAATAATGTGCGATACAAGAACGAAGTCATGCGCAAACGGAGAACAACAAGGTGTTCAAAAATTAGTATAAAAGTTAAAGATGGTTTACTTCTGAATTATAGATCCACAAGTTGCTCAACAACACAACAGTAACAAATATTTTTACATTTTTTACAAAATATTTTAATTACTCACGCATTATGTTTAAATTGCTGATAATTTTTATTGTTGTGACAATTGCATACGCTAAGCCAGGTGGTTTGGGTTACGGAGGATATGGTGGGTATGGTGGGTATGGTGGATACGGAGGATATGGAGGATACGGCCAATATGGATTAGCTCCAGCAACTAGTTATAGGTAAATTTTATTCATTTTTAACTAAAATCTATCCTACAAATGATGAATGATGATTAAAAAGCCCTTAAATTTTTATAATAATTGTATTGATTTAAATTTCATTTGATGATTAAAAATTCTGAATAGTATTTCACCTAATTGTTTCAATGTTGCAAATAATTTTTAACAATGTGGCAAGTATTTTATTTGTTACCCTTTATATATATTTAGGGATTCTACAGTATTCACTGCCTTCCCTCGCTCAACCGTTTCCATCTCTCTCTGTTGTTCCATTCTCCATCGTTTAGTCCTCTCTTACTCATGGCGTCGTCTACTTCGTTCCTCCAGGATTTTCGGGGTCGTCCTCTTTTCCTCCTTCCTATGGGGCTCCATTCGGTTATTCTTTTTATCCATCTGCTGTCGCTAGCTCTTCTTACATGTCCATACCACTTTAGTCTTTTTTGTTCTATATATGTTAGTATGTCTGTTTCTATTGATGTTCTTTGCTTTATTTCGTCATTACGTCTCCTATCCATTCTTGTTACTCTGCAGCATCTTCGCAGGAATTCCATCTCTGTTGCTATTATCTTACTGCTGTTTTTCTTGTTTATGATCCAATTTTCGGCCCCATATGTCATAATACTTCGCACTAATGTTTTATAAATCTGCGTTTTTGTCTTCATATTTAGGTGTCTATCCCACCATACTGAGTTAAGTTGTCGGATTGCTGTTCTTGTTTGTCCTAATCTTTGTGTAATTTCTTCCTCTGTTGTTGCCTTTTTCGTGATTATAAACCCCAGGTATTTGAATTTATCCTTTCCTTTGATTGTTACGTTGTCATCAATCTGTAGATCTTCTATGTCTTCTTCACTTGTAGATAGGTAATCTGTTTTCGCGAGGTTAATATCTAGGCCAGCCTTGGTATATTCTTCTTGTAGTTTCTTCATCATGTAGCTGAGGTCGTCTTGGTCTTGTGCAATCACAACTTGATCGTCTGCAAAACTTAACGTATATAGGTATTCGTTCCGTACCGGTACTCCCATGCCTTCGCATTTTCTTTTCCATGTAGTTAAGACTTTCTCTAAGTATATTTTGAATAGGGTTGGAGATGTGGAACAACCCTGCAGGAGCCCTTTTGTTGTGGTGAAGTCTCATATGATTCTTGTTCCCATTTTAATGGACACTTTATTTTCTTTATACAGAGCTTTTGTAGCTTCTATGAGTTCCGTCTGTATTTCTAATTTGTACATTGCCTCCCATAGTTCTGACCTTGGTACAGAGTCATACGCCTTTCTCAGATCCACAAATGCCAAGTGTATATCTCTATTTTTTGCTTTTTTCTTTTCCAACAGTTGTTCCAGTGTGTATATGTGGTCTATGCATGATCTTCCTGCCGTGAAGCCTGCCTGATCCTCCCCGATTTTGCCTTTTATCGCTTGCTCTATCTTTTCTCGCAGTATCTTCCCATATAATCTTCCTATTGATGATATTACGCTTATTCCTCTGCAGTTTTCGCATCGTTTTCTATCTCCTTTCTTAAATATAGATGTCATATATGCCGCCGTCCATTCCTTTGGGAGCTGTTCTCCATTTATGGCTTTCTGAAATATCCATTGTATCATCCGGTGTAATTTTTTTGATCCGTATTTTATAAGCTCAGGTGAGATGCCTCCAGGTCCCGGTGCTTTCTTATTTTTGATTGCTTTTATGGCCGTTCTCATTTCCCTATCTGTTATTTCTATTTCTTGTTGTGGGAATCTGCTTCGTCTTCGCCTGTTTTTTTTTCCAATGAATTGTGGTCTTTGTTCTGTTAATAGTTCCTTGTAGTAGTCCTTCCATTCTTTGTCCTGTATATTTCCCAATTTAGTTTTTTCTTTTGAGTTTTGTTTCAATCCTCTCAGTACTTTCCATGACTCCGAAGTTCTTGTACCTCCTATATATGTTTCAATATTTAAGCAGATTCTTTCCCATTCTTCATTCTTTTGCTGTGTTATTTGTTTTTTCACTTCTCTATCTTTTTCTCTATATTCTTTATAAACTTCATCGTTGTTTGTAGTCAGCCATTTTCTGTATAGTTGCTTTTTTTCTTCAATTATTCTTTTTGTTGGTTCATTTATTTCATTATAGTGCTGTTTATTTGTTATATGTTCTTTTTCCCCAAGGGCTTCGAATGCTGCTTGCTTTATACTCGCCTTTGTATGCTCGTATATTTCTTCGATGTTGCCGTACCTAAATTCTATTAATTTTTGGTCTAGACGTTGTTGGTATAGTTCTCTTATTGATTGTTCTTGGAGTAGTTCTATATTGTATTGTTTTTCTCTTATAGTGTTCAACGGTTCTTCTGTGGAGGGGGTCTTGTTATGTTTCCAATTAATGCCCATTTTTGCTGTCAGTAGTCTATGGTCCGTTCCACATTCTGCTCCTCTTTTGACTCGCACATATTTTATCTTTATTGTGGTATCTTGTTTGATTATTATGTAGTCTATTATCGATTTCAGCTTTCGTGTTTCTTGCGTCCATGTATATTTATGAATATTTTTATGTCTGAAGAATTCGTTGGTGATTTTTAGGTTGTTTAATTCGCATAATTCAATCAGACGTTCTCCGTTATCGTTTTGTTCATCCTCTCCAAATCTCCCCACTACTTTATCGTTTTCTTTCCTTCCGGTTCTGCCGTTAAGGTCTCCTGCTATAATTATCTCCACGTTCTTTTTAATTAGCTCTATTTGATTCTGGAGTTGTTCCGTGAAATGTTCTTTTTCTACTCTCGGAGAATCGTCTGTTGGTGCATATACTCCGAGTATCACTGTCTCTTTACCGTATATGTCTATATGCATTTTAATTATTCTCTCGTTGATTGGTTCCCATGTTCTAACCCTGTTCTTCCACTTATTTTTGATTAGTATTCCTACTCCTGCCTTTGCTCTACATTCTTTATTAACTCCGCTCCAGCAGTGGATATGGTCTTCTATTGTTTCCGTTCCATTTCCTTTATTTTTGGTTTCTGTTGTTACTAGTAAGTCGATGTTGCTTTCTTTAAACTCTTTGATCACTTCCGTCGCCTTTTTGTTCCATCCTTGTATATTCCATGTTGCAAATATGAATGTTCTATCTTTTCTTCGTTTCGATTTTTGGTTGAGCTTTGATAAGACTGGGTCTTCCGAACTCTTCGCAACATATTGCCCCCCCCCCCCCCCGTATCCGATTGTGGATTTCCACCCGGGGATGTGTTTCCGTATTTGGCTTTTTCATCTTGCGATTTTCGTTCTTCTTACCCTTACGTTTTTCTGTGTGTTAGGTTGCTAATTCCTAACGCCACAACCCCCGTTTGGAGGACCTTTTCTTCAGCCGCCCATTCTGGATCAGACGCTGTTGGCTCTTCCGCCCTCTTGACCATTGTGACTTTTCCAGCCATCCTCTGCTCTCGAGACCGTTGACCGGTTTTCACCTGTACCCCAGGCAGGGACCCTCACAGGGTGCTATCAGCCTGGTCAGCTGAACCCTGGTTTTTTTTAGAGGTGTTACTCCTCTATCCCTCCTCTTTTATCCGGGCTTGGGACCGGCTGCATCGGTTATAGAGCTACTCAATTCACCCCACACCAATTCAGGCAGAGTGTTACCCTTTAATTTGTTTTAAAATCTTTTGGTTTCATATATTGAATTTTTGTTGTAGTTATGAGTTCCGTACTTCCCAATTACTATCTAGTAATGATTTAGATTATTTATTTTACCTTAGGCCATTTCTTATTTTATCTTCCCATGTTACAATTTAACGGTTAAATGTTTTATAATTATTGCCCAAATTAAAAAAAAATGCACATATGACATAGAACTTTATTCAATAATTTTATAACGTTAAATGACATCCAAAACCTTTATTTTACCAAAGGATGTTGGAAATCTAGATGAACATAGAAATATAATATTGTTTTTACTCAGATAACGATGTTTATAAATCCTGTCTTATTCAAAAATCTAAATGATTAATCTAGAATGATTTTCCTTTTATTTTCTCAAAAAAATTTTAAAATTAATATTTAAATAAAAAAGTCAAAGATAAAAATTTCACTTCCAATATTAGTAGTCAAATAATATGTCATTATTTATAATATTTATGGAATTTTAATATCATTAACTATGTTAACAATATAACCACCAAAGTCCTCACTAGCTTAGAAAATCGACAGACGTTTGTTTATTTATTGTATTACATCTTCTACACTTTTTTATACTCGATTAATAATGATCTGTATCTATACTGACTATATGTTGCAAAAGTAGATACGAGAAATAAAAAAAAAATTGGATTGTGAGTTTGTCTAGTTTTACCAACAGTTAATTTTTGTAATCAATATAGCTATCCATAATAATTTTATTATATTGTTCCTTTACTTATTATTTTGAAAAAGCTATTTACCTGGAATCTTTAAAGCTTTCCTACATTCCTTGTAGGTACTGTCTTTATTAACAAATTATTGGTAAATATTTCTTTAAAGTGTGTTTCTTAATGTATTAATTTTTTTAGCTCCCGTGTCGACTACCATTCACCTGCCATCAAAACCTACGTAGCACCTGCAGTGAGCTACCACAGTGCTCCCCTATCACCTTCTTACGGACTTAGTCACGGATATGGTGGAGGCCTGGGGTACGGTTATGGCTTAGGACACGGTCACGGTCTAGGACAAGGTTACGGAGGCTACGGCAATGGATATTCTTTGGTAGGCTACGGTCATGGCTGGTAGTTGACATAACTTATATCTAAAAGGGCTGCATACAAGTTATTTATGTGTTCATTTGTATATTTTTAAAAGGGAAGAAATAAATTTTTTTTTATTTTTTATTTTTATTTTATTATAAAACACAATTTGTGTGAAATAAAATGAATAGTTTTATAAACTTAAAAAGCATATACTCTACCATAACCGTGACTCTTTTCCTCGTTGAGAAATGGAAAATATATGACGATCGACTAGTTTTGAATATCAACGGAAAAAACACAAACTGTATAACATGTGCTTTCATCATCATCAACGGCGTTACAACTTTTCGTAAGTCTTGGTTTCGATTACTATTATTGTCTTTTGTTATAGTCAGCCTGTGCCACTTTCTGCAGCACAAGATTTCTACTTGTTGGAAACCCGGGTTTTGAACAAGTAGAAATCTTCGGATTTGTACTTTTTGTTTTATTCTCACATATTACCGTGTGCGTCTTTAGGAAGTTATTTCATTATTACTTCCTTTAGATAAAAAGATTTGATTTCACGTTCAGGAATTCCTACTAAGTTGAGCTGATGAGTCCTGCAAGGACGACAAAATACGTATAAGCGAATTGTAAGGGCGCTACACGTGAAATCTAATTTTAACTGTCTTTTCTATTTCTTTATATATCATACTAGATTTTCCTTTCAGAAGAAAGTCACTAATACGTTGTTCTGTCTGCGCCTCCATTAATTTTTCGCGATAACTTTGCAAAGCTTCGTATATTATTCGAAGGATTTTACGTTGCCATAACAGCAATCTATTTACTTCTTTTTTTGTTGGTGTTCATGTTTCGCTTCCATATACGACTGCTGGTCATATTATGATTTTAAACATCTGGAAATTTTGCACCTCTTAAGAGAAATTGTGACCTCAGTAGATGTTACATTGCAAAGAAAGATCCGTTATCTTTCTATACTCATTTTAACTTCTCGTTCTGCATTGTTGTCATTAGTGATTGTTGCTCCTAGATATTTATATTCTTTAACTGAAAGATATGACCATAAGTAATAATATTTTGCCCTATTCGCCGTCATTCTTGTTTTAAAACGGTCATTATGAAAAGAGGTCATTTTTTTTTTTGACATTTCCACTTTCTGTCGAATTTCTATTTAACACACGTAGACGCGTCTATTCCATATAAAAACAGGTCAACTTTCATTATTATTACCGTAAATACAGCATCCCACAAACCACTTCAGTTTGAAAACGAGTCATCTCCTAGAGATAACCCATTTTCAAAACGAAGAGCGAGTTGTACCTACCCACAGTATACCGGTTTATTGTTATTTAGTAGTTGTATATAAACCTGTTTGGAAACAGACGCTGTGCGTAATAAAATGTCCTGTAGTGATAGTAGTGCAAGTAAATCTCCTCCTTTAAAACAGAAAAAAGGTGTGAGGAATCAAAATACATAATCTTAAATCTAACAAAGTAACATTTTACGCTTACCACGAAGGCGAAGGATACAGAAGCCCCGATGAAGTTTGTTCTTTTGTTTAAATGACTATTTAAACGACAAAATTCCAGAACACTTTGAAGAGCTGCATCTCTTTTGTGACCGATGTCCAGGTCAGAATCGCAATAATACTGTTATTCGATTTTTTCTGGCCCTAGTAATGACCAAGAAGTTCAAAAAAATTACTATTTACTTTCCACAACGAGGTCACTCATTTAATGATTATGACAAGAGATTTTACCGTTAAAAGAAAAATTCCCCGCTACAACAGGATTTTCTCTGTAGAGGAATATGAAGATTTAATGGTGTCTCATCTAGTCATAATAAATTTGATATTAGACATATTACTTACATATATGTAGCTGCTTTAAAAAAATTGTGGCTAGATTTAAAAAAAAAGTTCACAGAAAGCTTTGGTATAGAAGTTAAAAAAAAAGGTTAGTTTCAGTATAAACCTTTATTATGAATTTAGCTTTTCCTCAGATAATTTGGGTATAACGTTAGCTAAACCATACATTGATGGCATTCTTTAAGAACGTTTTCAAATTTTAAAACCTCAACAAAAGGGCAGTTCACCCATGTTTGTACCTTATCCTCAAAATCTTCCTGCCTATCACGGGAAAATTCCAATAAAAATAAAAATAATTGAAGGCTTTTACAATACATTCCAGATAATCACAAGCCATTCTACAACATGATCTTTGAATGGGGTCTACTACCAGTACCGAAAAAGCGGAACAAGGACACAATTAAACTATCCTTATTTATTTTGAATCTTTTTGTTTTTATTTCCAAATTTAGTGTAGCAGTTTAATGTTTCTAATAAACAATATTCATATTATATTGACTATTTTTACTTTTATTACCTGTTCATTTTGAAAACGGGTCATCTCTTTTACAAAAAAATTCGGTTTCTAGGTCTTTTAAAATTAAAAAATGTCTTTTTATAATATTCCTTGGTTTGTATAGTCAATCATAAAACCAAAAAATACATAAAGACACTAAAGTTCTTAATAGAAATGAAGATAAGAAGTTTTTTACCTCTCCTGTAAATTTTAAAAAAGTGGAGGTGGCCCCTTCTCAAAATGACCGATTCTTACTTCTTTTTTTGTTGGTGTTCATGTTTCGCTTCCATATATGAATGCTGGTCGTAATATGATTTTAAACATCTGGAAATTTTGCACCTCGTAAGAGAAATTGTGACCTCAGTAGATGTTACATTGCAAAGAAAGATCCGTTTTCCTTCTATACTCGTTTTAACTTCTCGTTCTGCATTGTTCTCATTAGTGATTGTTGCTCCTAGATATTTATATTCTTTAACCGCCTTGAAGATATGACCATTAATAATAATATTTTGCCCTATTCGCCGTCATTCTTGTTTTAAAACGACAATGTATTTTGTTTTATTTATTTTTAAACCGATACTATTGAATGAGATAGCATTACCACAAACATATTAAGCATGATGGTGGCACACAGGCCATAATAATACTTAACTAAATCAGACTGAAGTAGTTCTAATCATTAACAAACTGGAACGAGCAATAGATGAAGCTCCTATTGGAAATCAGGATTAACTTCTGCAGTAAAGTTCTATAAAACAACTTTTAATGCAGGGAGTCTGTAGGTAAACTCTGCTAACGAGTACAAAAAAATTGAACTACTAAGTAGTTGATTCCAATAATATGCATCAGTGCCTTATACTTCTAACCCTTGTCCTTGAGAACAAGTCTGATGAGTCAACTATCAAGAACCGTCCAAAGAATGAAAATCAAGACCTTAAGATGGACGACTGGTTGTTGAAAAATGGGAAGATCGGGGTGAACGCAGATCCTAGTATACACGATTAACAATGTCTTTTAGAAAGCATTGAGGGCTGCTCATTTCAGGGCGTGTTACCGAGTTGGGATTTAAAAAGGTACCCTTTAAAACGATCAGGGGCCTCGATGGCCCCAATCAGAGATCTGCAGGCGAACCTCCAGCATAGTAAGGTAGCTTTGACAGAATTCTGTAACCTACAGTCCTTTATCAAGACAGTTGTAATCCTTTTTTGATAAAAACTGTGCTATCATTCATTCATATCAAGTACGAGTATAAACATATGAAATTCAAAGTACAAATCATAAATGGATAGGTGATATTTATACATATATAACTTTTCTTGTCAAAATATGATAAAGTTTTGAATTCTTTCTGTCTGAAACAGAAAATATTAAATTAAATATATATACAGTAAAAATATGTTTTGGCTCTGGATACACTTATTTTAAAAGAACTGTATAGATGAATAACGCACAGTATTTGGTATAATATTTTCTTCTACTTATCAATAACTAGAACTCTTAACGGGGTTTAAAATATTTACTGAGAAATAAATTCAATCTAATAATCCACTTAGTTTAATTAGGTTTGGGATGTTTAATTTTTCTAAGCATTTCCATAACAATTTAGTTAGCGCCATGTTACCTAGTTGATTATTGAATATACGATTACAATTTGTCTTCGATATAATTTCTTGGATTATGGACCAGTTAGTCTGGTCCATTTGTGAGTATTACGTACTTTCCACTTTTAAAATAATTTTATATGCGTGAAATCATTTCGCTCTCTAATTTTATTTGATCAGTTCCTTATAAACATATTCTGTCCATAACTACGGAAATTTATACTAACGCCAAGGTTTACATTATGGTTTTATTAACTTTTTTAAACCATAAACTTTTTAAACTATATCTTCTTGTTATTAAAATATTCTTTTGTTAATTTTATGAAAAATAAAATAAACAAAAAAAAATTAAAATTAACAAAAAAGAAAGAAATCTACAAAAACTTACAAGTACCTCCAGTCAAAAAAAAAAAAGAAAATAACTTATATAAGCATTGTCAACTGAGCTGTAGTAGGGTTTAAACTGGAACAGAAAGAAGTCACTATTAATATGTTTAACAATAATTAATACATTTACCCGAGTTAAACGTACGTATTGGTGGCTTAGACAGTGTTGTCGGTTCATAAATAATAACATTTAAGCTGACATTGGGAAAAAACAAGTATTTAGATATTTATAGGTACAAATACGGTACATATCGGATCGTAAATGCAAGGGGAGATTATAATAGAACGTTAGAATATATTCTAAAGAGTCGTTTAACTAATATATAGAAATAAATTAAGTGTTTAAAATGTAAAGTAGTGACTAATAGTTACTAAACCCTCTTGCATCCCATAAATACCACTATTTTATAATATAAAGCGACTTCCGGTATAATAAGTCCCCCACTTACTGTCCAACAACTTCGGGTGGAACAGTCGGTAAGAAAAAGGGCACCTCCTTGTCCTAGAAATGGAAAATCATTTCTAACGGCGAACGAACCGGAAATAATCAACGCTATGGAGATGCATAAGAAAACGGGAAACTAATCGGCATTAAAGGCTCAAAGAACTTTTTAGTTATTCATCATGACTAACAAAAACATAACCCGATGCTCTACTGATCATGAAACTCGGTAAACAAGATCCGACAAAGCAGGAAAATCGCAAAACTGCAAGATCTCGCCGGTCGTCAAGTCACATCAAATTTGAAAAGTGCATATTATAGTCATTGAGACGGAAAAACTAGGTATAGATATGTTAAGAATTAACGACGTTCAATGGCTCGATTCAGGAAAGATAAAAATTACAAATAAAACAATATAATATTCAGAAAGATAAGACGGTTCACACGGATATGGTGTCGAAATAACAAAAACATTGATGAAGTAGTAGTAAATTTCACTCCTTATTTACTGTCTACAAAAACATAAGCCACATTTTAAAATCCATTAAAACGCAGAATGTTACAATTATAATGAGAGATTTTAACACAAAAGTTGGGGAAGAAAAAGTAGAAGAATGTACAGGAGGATACGGTCTGGGAATCAGAAACGAAAGAGATGATAGACTTATCGAATTTTGCCAAAACAATAATTTTGTTATAGCGAATACATTGGTTAAACGTCCGAAGAGAAGACTATATACGTGGAAGTAACCAGCAGATCACGGAGAGGGAATTTTAAGAAACCAAATATACCATGTATTAGTTAGACAAAGATACAGATCATATCCCAGTAGTGACCAAAATTAGGCTTACAATAAAAATAATAAAACGAAGAACAACCGATGCACACATCGACACAAGTAAATTAAGAAACCTGCTTATAAGACAACGCCTGACAGATGTAATCAAGAAAAAAGAAATCCTGCAAAATACTGAAACAGATACAAAATGGTTATTAATATAATTATTAAGACAGAAATAGATAAAAGTCAAAAAGAAATTCTTATATTAACAAAGGAACACTCGATGATGGAGGGAATTTTAGATTTGATGGAAGAAAGACGTCAACATAGAAACAAATTTAATCAGATGTAGAAAAAAGTGGATAAACAAATAAAATACAAAATTAAGCAAGCAGAAGAAGAACTTTAAGAGAATAATGCGCAGAAATAGAAGAATACTAAAAAAGATATGACATTTTTAATACACACAAAAATATTAAAGAAATAACTCACAACAATAGAAAACGAAAACTGGGAATACCGAAAGATACAAATGGGAAAATTAAAGAGAATCTACAGAAAGATCAATGAGTTGTTCAAAGACAATAATACAGAACAGGTAAAAGTAGAAATAGAAGATGGCATGGTTCATGGTTTTAAAGATTAAAAGAGGAAATTAAATGGCATTAAAAAATAGCAAAAATGGCAAAGCAGTAGGTCCAGAACAAATCCCAGTAGAAAGCTTAAAATGCGTAGATAATGAAACCTTAAGGTGTGATTTTATTGCTATGGCCAGGATTCGTCGCCCGCTGTCACGCCCAACCGTCGCGCACTGATACAATGCTTTCCTAATGTAAGTGATTTTGTTGACACGACTCTTCTGGAACACGCAGTACAAATACAGTACGTGAATTTCATTGTATTGTGTGTACAATCACGAGAAGAAAAGATTAGAAGATTTTTGAATGCGTGAAAATACTGATCCCCAAATTGACCGATGGTATTCTGAAAAGGAGGAAAGTAAATTACGAAACTACTAGTATTTCGTTATACACTCTACGATCCCGAAGTTCAACTCCCAGTTGTTCTTCGGAGATAGCTTAATTATTACGTAGGTTGGACGAGCGTTCTATACAGCGCATGCAAATCCTTTTGCAGTTAGTGAATCAGACAAAAAAGGAGGACGAAATAAATTTATTTATGAAAAGCATGGCTCTAAATATAAAAAATTTAGTCCAGCATTTTATCTCAAGCTTAGCTGCAGACATTAACTTTAACCACCAAACTTCAAGCATCGGATGATGAGATTCAAACTATAACAGCACCTCAGATTACGCTAACTATATAATCTTTATTAGTTTCATTAAATGATATTTTAGATTTACCTCCTGAACCACAACCGCAGTTTTAGTGCATTATAGTGAAATCCAGGTAACTTTTTGTGATTTAATTTTAAAGTAACGATAGACATTTTTTTTATAATATTAATTTGCTTTCGTTAAAAATTTAAAAATTTGTAATATTTAAAATTATATGTCTTAGGGCGTGGTTAGCTGTCATTTTAATTGTTATCCGTTTTAAATTCAATATTGACATATCACAGCTAGCTTTATTATTTTTGACATTGGTTTGTTTTAGTTTTTAGAAAAAGGTTAACCTTCATAACCTTTAAAGATATCTTTTAATTGTAATAATAAGTTATTTCTGCCCCAGTTATAGATAAGTAACAATTTTTTGAAAGTTTTGTAATAATTCCCATTTGTAAACTGATTTTGTAAACAAATAGGACATAAGTTTTTTCTTTTTGTTATATAATTATATATAATTATTTTGGTATAAATCTCTGTAACTATTAATATAGTGTTTTTGTGCCATCTGTATTTTATAACTGTTTGTGTTGAGATCGTAATAAATGTTTAATTTATTTCCCTAAATCATTTTTGTTTACTTAGTTTAGAAAAGTCTCCTAACCCCTTTTGTGTTTCTTTTTTAGGTAGGAAGAGCCTTTTTCCTTCATCCAACAAGACAAGGATCCTTCGAAGCGGCGTCCTTATTTTAAATAACTAGAGGCCTTTCTTGTTGTTTTGTTACCCACTTGTCTAGGAGATTTATGAAAGTACCCATTTGTTTCATTTTTTTGTAGTTGCCCCAATCCAACCCCCTATTTTAGTTCTCTGCCACAATAATTTCTGTCCCTAATTTTCAACCCCTTATAGCAATACCCTATGTGGTAGGCAAAATATTTCGTTTCAGTACTTGCCTTAGCTCTGTTCATTAGTTTAAAGAGTACTAGACTGAGAGAGAACTCCTAAATATTGTAAAAAAACAGAAAAACGAGTTATCTAGCACATATATACAGAGGAGAAAAACTTCTTACGACTTATAATGGAAGGGAAAGTGAAAGGAAGAAGAGGTCCAGGAAGAAGAAAATGCTCCTGGTCGAAGAATGTAAGAGACTGGACAGGCATGGACACACATTCGATACTAAGAATAGCTCAAGACAGAGAACAATTTGCTGTAGTTATAGCCAACCTTCAGTAATGGAGAAGGCACCTTAAGAAGAAGACTATTTATAGATAGATCTTATACCCTATCATATCTCATTTATGACATGCAATTTAAAAAATGTCTATATCCAGTCTCTCGTATAATGGTTTTACTTTATCTTGAAATTACTTTACTTAAATCGGCTGACAATACAACATATATAATGAAAAGTAGTTACACACAATACCTTTGAGCTGTAGAATTAAGCTAAAGGGGAGCTCGATTGACAACTAGGGTAAAACATTTAGAGAAAGAGACTGGGACTACGTTTACTGCTTACTTGTACAATCTTCGAACTGACTGTGGATTGTGCTTGGATCAACATTAGATTAAGTGTAGAATATACTTGGATTTACACAAGATAATCTTTGAACTGACTGTGGATTTTGCTTGGACTATGTTTAAGCTATACTTCGACTAACATTGGACCTAAATATACAAAATATCTTACTCTTTGACAGCAGTCTTCAAAATACACAATTTTGAACTGCACTACATACTGCTCAGCGAAGATAAATAAAATAGCTAGAGGAGGTCGTTGTGTAGAAAAATATTTAAAATATACAGGGATGAGTGCCTTAAGAACCGGCAAAATAACGCAAAAGATAGAAAACATAATACGTTGTGAAATAAAAAGAGATGAAAGTAGTAGAGGTGGGAAATTATCGATATTAACCTATAATTTACTTTACATTACATTAGAATTATCGAAAATTTCCCACCTGTAGACGTTAGCTTATGAGCTGGTTGACTTCAGTCATGGTAATACGTATCAGTAATGTAAGTGAAACAGTTTAAAAAAATTATTTTTGGGCAAAAAAAAAAATTAACAATAAAGGTTGCGTTTACGCACCTTTGGCCGTAAATGGGTTAACCCATTTACGGCCAAAGGTGCGTAAACGCAACCTTTATTGTTAATTTTTTTTTTTGCCCAAAAATAATTTTTTTAATGTTCTCTTTTTATTGAAGTAACATCTCAATAGATTGAGGTATATAGTATCATTTTTCTTTTGACAAAAATATTACTTTTTAAATATTTTAAGATTATTATAATTTTGCATAATTTAATGATTTATGCACATCTTCATACAAAAAATTTTTCCGATACTAATTATAAACTTAATTCATATTTTGTATTCTATAATTATAAAAATATGTTGAAATTTTTTTTTTTTTTTTTTTTTTATTTAAACAAATATACCCGCATCAACCACTAAGGGTTATTAGCGGGGGGACATACACAAACAGTAAGATACATATTGTTGCATAAAAAAAAATATTTTTTACAATCTGGTATATAGTTTAGTCATTTTAAGATAACTTAATAAAGACTGTAAATTTGACGTTAGTATACTTTTTAAATTATCACTAAGGGCACACGCGATTCTTTCGTTCTGGTACACTGGACACTCAACAATTATATGTTTCACTGACAACTGAGTATTGCACTTGGTACACAACGGAGCAGCCTCCTGGTTGAAGATATGCTTGTGTGTAAGGAAAGTATGTCCTATTCGGAGTCGGTTAATGATGACTTGGTCTTTTCTATTATTTGGTAAGATGAGTTTGGTTCCTACTTGACTTAGACATTCTTTGAGTTTATTAGCAGTGTGATCCCAAGTAGTTTGCCACGCTCTGTATACCTGGGCTTTGATATTTACTTTGTGATCAGTCCAAGGCATTTGATTTATGATAGCAATACTTTGGTCGGTGGCTGCATTGCTTGCCAGAGAGTCCACTTCCTCATTACCACTTATTCCCATATGGGAAGGTACCCAGATAAAGGAAATATCTTTTTGTTGAGTCTGTAGATAAGATAACTCTTCTTTGATCTTGAGAAGTATGGCGTGAGTTGTGTATAGCTGTTTTATTCCAAGTAATGCGCTCATTGAATCGGTGATGATAACAAATTTGCTTTCATTGATAGAACAACATTTTTTCACGGCCTGATGAATTGCCGTAAGTTCTCCGGTATATATACAACAATTTGTTGGGATTCGTATGGTAGACTTGACGTTTTCGTAGATGTAGGCTGCAGCATGTCCTTCATGACATTTGGAAGCATCAGTGAAGATTTGATGGGTTGTTGGGTATTTGGATATTACATTTTTATAAGCTTGCTGTATAAGGAAAGGATGTGTGGAATGTTTCGGGAGTTCTTTTAAAGACGTGTCTATTTTTGGATGTTTAATCATCCAAGGAGGAACATTTACATGAATAGGCATAGTAAGACTGAACTGTTCTAAATTAAGACCAATACGTTTTATTCGTTCGGGAAATGGTAGTTTTTTTATTGCAATGTTTCTGTAAAGATCGGACGTTATATTTGTTCTGCAAAGTATTGTTGAGTAGGTTACGTTGCTGTTGTTTGCTGAAATTCTGGCAACGTAATTTAGTGATAGGAGTTGCCTTCGTTGGCTTAAGGACAGTTCATTAGCCAAAACTTGTAAGCTACTTACTGGACTAGTTCTTGTGGCACCTAAAACTAATCTCAAGCACATATTTTGAATGTAGTCAAGTTTTTTTAAAGATGTTTTGTTAGCAGTATCGTAGCATAAACAGCCGTAGTCTAGTTTACTTCGTATTAGTGATCTATATAGAGTAAGTAAGGTTGTTGTATCTGCCCCCCAAGAGGTATTTGACAGCATCTTTAGTAGATTAATTCTGGATTGGCAAGAACGTTGCAGATTGGTGATGTGGGTTTCCCAGTTTAATTTACGTTCAAAAGAAAGTCCTAAGAAATTTATTTCTTCTGCTTGTTTCAAAACAACTCCATTTAGTGTTAATTGAACATTAGGATAATTTTTTCTTTTGCTAAAAATTAAATAACGTGTCTTTTCACTAGAGAATATAAAACCCGTGTTTTGCGACCAGCTTTCAATTGTGTGTAAGGTAGTTTGCAGTATATGTGTTCCCAGAGTTACATTGTTTGTTCTTAGATAAATGACTAAGTCATCTGCATATAGGCTAGTAAATACAGGTAGTTTTATTTGATGTATAATACTATTTATTGCAACTAGAAAAAGAGTAGGACTTAGAGTAGATCCTTGTGGAGTGCCGTTTTGAAGTACTCGTCTGGAGGATGTAAATCCATTGGTTCTGACTCGAAAAGTTCGTGTTTCTAGAAAATTCTTAATAAAGGACAACATGTGCTCTTGAACATCCCATTCTTGAAGTGTTTTTAGTATAAGATGTCTCCATGTTGTGTCAAACGCTTTTCTTATGTCAAAAAACACGGCAATAAGTTTTTGGTTGTGCAGAAAGGATTCATGTATACTTGATTCAAGTGTTATTAGATTGTCTGTTGTGGATCTACCCGTACGAAATCCACTTTGTCTGATACTTATTAGGTTATTGTTTTCGAGGTACCATTTAAGACGATAATTAAGGATTTTTTCTAAAAGTTTGCAGGTACAACACGTAAGTGATATTGGACGATAGGAATTTGGATCGTCTTTTGGTTTATTATATTTAAGGATTGGAATTATAGTTGCTTGCGACCATAGATCAGGAAAGTCATGATGAATAAAAATATTATTAAAAATATCAACTAATATTAGCTTTGCATTCAGAGGAAGATTTCGTAAGAAAAGAGGGTGGATATCATCAGGTCCTGGACTCGAATTTTTAGCACTTAAACAAAATTCTAATTCTTGAAGACTTACTGGTTTGTTTATTGGATTGCCACTCTCTGTGATTTGTATATTTGAAGACTCCGTTAGTTTTTTGTGCTCTAGAAAGGATAGGCTGTAATTAGAATCACTAGAATTACGTTCGTATATATCTGCTAGTATTTCTGGAATATCTTCTTTGTTTGAATGCATTTGGTTATTATATGATAGAGTATCTATACCTCGAAAGTATTTTGTACCTTTTATTCTACGGACTTTGTTCCATATGTTGCCTAAGGGAGTGGAAGGATTTATTGAAGAAACGTACTTTTTCCAACTTTCTCGTTTTGCTTTTTTGATTAATTGTCTGCTTTGAGCTCTGAGATTTTTAAACCTTAAAAGGTTTTCGATAGTTTTATGTTTCTTGTAAACGTTAAAAGCGTGCTTAGACAAAGTGAGTGCTTGTGCAATTTCGTTATTCCACCAAGGAACTGGCTGCCTTTGACTCGATTTTGTTTTTCCCACTGCGATTGTTGCTGCAGAAATAATAATGTTATTAAATATTTCCAGGTTTTGGTTTGCGTTATTGGTTAAATTATATTTGTTTGTTTGTTCTTCTATCAGTGTTCGATATAAATTCCAGTCAGCTGACTTTATTTTCCATGTCTGGTGAATTGGAAAAGTTGATTTATCATTAGTGTTTATGGTTATCGTGATAGGGAAGTGATCACTATCATATAAATACCCCAATGTGTCCCAATATAATAAAGGAGCTAGCGACGGACTGCATAAAGAGAGATCTATGGCAGAAAATGTACCATTGTATGAATTGAACCTAGTAGATTTGCCAGTGTTTAGTAAGACTAAATTTAAATTATCAATGAGATTATTTAGGAGATTGCCACATTTGTCGGTTTTGTTACTTCCCCAAGTACTGTTGTGACAGTTAAAATCGCCTAATATTATTTTTGGGTGTGGAATTTGGTTTAAAACATTGCTTAGTTCAGTTATGTCTAAATCAGTAGGATGAGGTAAGTATACATTGCAAATATTGATTTTCATTTTGTGGGTGACTGACACTGCAACTATTTCGAGATTTGTTTGTAGTTGTATTTCAGTTGACTCTATGTCATCCCTTACAAAAATTGCTGTTCCGCCGCTTGAGTGATCTGCAACTCGGTTTCTTATAAAAGGAACATAATTTTTTAATGTCACACTTTGGTGCTTGAAATGGGTCTCTTCTAGGCATATGACTAAAGGAAGATATTCGTGTATAAGAAGCTTAATGGATTCTATATGTGTAAAATAACCGTTGGGGTTCCACTGTAATATGAATGTGCTGGCCATTAACTCTTTATGTGTTAACTATTTATTGTTGAGAACTTGATTCTTGGTCAGTTTCGTCAGTAGAAGAAGGACTGTTGAAAAGCAGTTTCTTCTTCAATCTGGTGATATTGTTTTTTAAAGTTTTATTTTGTATTTGGGAATATATAAAGTTTAAAATTTCTTTTATTTCTTGGCTTTCATTTGAATAATTTTTAACAATGACTTCAGGATGTTTTGAGTGAAGGGAATTTGCCAGAAAATCACATATTTCATGAAAAGTAAGTGTAAAGGAAGGGTTTCTATTTTCAATTTTTTCTTTAATTTGATTTAGAATAATTGAAATATCTTCTTGGGTTTTAGGCTTTTTCTTAGGTTTTTGAGTATCGGGAGGAGGTAGGTCATTTTCAAGAATTTCAGGAGAGGATATTTGTCTTTTAGTTGCAGGAGTAATTTTAGTGCTTTTTCTATCGCTTTCAATTACTAAGGAATTATCTTGGAATATTTTTGGTTGATTCAAGATTTGTAATTCATTGTTTGTTTGTGAGGAAGTGGTTTGGTCTTTTGTAGCTGATGCGTGATTTTGTATGGTATTGGGTTCTGGTTCCATTAATGTTTCGGTATCTTCTTGGTATTGGTTTCGTGGTTGATCTGGTAGCTGATTATATTTTTCATTGGTAGAGTTATGTATATTCACGTGGTGGTCAGTTTCCATTTGATTAATTGAGTTGCTTGATGATGATAAAGAAGGACAGTCAGAATCTTGATGTCCGACAATCTTGCATCTGGAGCAGTTTAAACCATCTATGGAAATGTATAGTCGATATGATGTATTGTCGAATGAGATTAGAAATGAGTCAGGAATTGATGCATTTTCTAAAGGACTTATGAACATTTGCCTCCTAAAGCTGAGTACGTGGCTGTATTCTGAGTCTTGCATGCCTACTCGTAGAAACGTCATATTGGAGGCGGATTTTATACCCATAGTTTTTAAGTGCTCTTCAATTAAGCTATTAGGTATAGTAGGACATACATTAGATATGATGAGTCTCTGGGCGGGGGTTATAAGTCTTCTTACTTCAATCTGGTTACCATCAATATTTATATATTTGTGGGAGCTAAGAAATTGATCAACTACATATTTAGAGGAGAGGTAGATGCAGATGCGGTTGTTTGATATTTTGGATGCCCAAACAACATTTTTGGGCTGTACTATTGATCCAACAGCTTTTATATATTCGAAAACTTTTATTCCTTGTATGGTTGAAAGTATAATACCTTGGTCTTTTGAAGGATATTTGAAACTATTTAATGCATTGGAGTAAGATATATGTGACGTAGTGGGTATATTTCGTGAGGTAGCAGCTGATTCCGGTTCATCCATCTTCCCGCTGAGAATTTACGTACATTGGCACAGAGGATCTAAAGCCGGACTTGGCCACTTAATAAAATTAAACAGCAGCCCAGCCTAATTACTTGTTAGTAGCAAGAACCAGCAAAAAGTTGTTGTCAATAATCGATAAGTTGAATTGAAATCGATAAAATATTTTGCCTTTTAAACTTCTGATTTTAAGGTTATTAATAATGCAGTTTTGTACTCACAGAATTCTACGATTTTCAGTACACTGTCACATTTAACTTTAAACAGGATTTTGATTTTAATATTATTCACTATTTACACGTTCAGAACTAAAGAAATAATAGTTTAAATATTTAAATTTTTAAGAGAAACTTTGAAATGCGTCTAAACACTTTGACAGTTTTTTGACCTTGAAATTTTTATTATTCTAAAAATTTATTCATTCATACTTTAAAAATAAGGTCTATAATTCCATGTTTATACGATGGATTCGTATACGCACCTTTGGCCGAAACCATATTATATTTTTTTTCGTGGACTAAACCATCTGAAATTACGATCTCGTCAATAGTCAATACTATTATATTTGCTTTTTTCTTGACTTAAATCAGTTTAAAAGTTTCCTTGTGTTTATTTGTTTTATATTCCATATAAGTTGAAATGAGGCTAAATTATTATCATATGAATGCGTGTATATAGTAGTAGTAGTGCATGTTTTTGTTTATAAATTCAGTGCATGTTTTTTTGTAAATTCTCGAAATAGGAAATGAAGAGGGCACTAATTACTAAAGAGTTAATGGCTTTGTTAGAAGAAGACTCAGACTGTGAAAATGCTGATTCACTTGATGTGGTTTATGTGCCGCCGAAAACAGGTGAAATTTCCGATGTAGAAGACATTGATGATAATATTATTGGTACAGAAGGAATAAAAACAGATATTGCAGGTATATATAAAATACAAGTGAATGGGAATTCTGATGATATTCCTCTGAACCACAGATCAAAACGTCCAAAGAAAGAACCAGGCAAGTAGGAGTATTTTTTTATCCAAAATTAAAATATTAATCAATAATAAACTATGATTTCAGACGTCACATACGCTCTTCTCAATACAGAATTATCATAGCTTGTTATTCTGTATTCGTCAACACAGAATTTTTTCATACGAACATTTACATAAAAAATGTAAATGTTCGACGTCATACTTGTAATATTATGACTGAAGCCGAGAATACTCCATCCCAACATTGTTGGGATGGAGTATTCTGTGACTGAAGTCGACTAGCTCATAAGCTAACGTCTAAAGGTGGGAAACTATCGATAGTCCTAATGTAATTTAATGTAAATTAGAGGTTTGAATCGATAATTTCCCACCTCTACTACTTTCATCTCTTTTTATTTCACAAGGGATTATGTTTTCTATCTTTTGCGTTATTTTGCCAGTTTTTAAGGCACTCATCACTGTATAGTATTAGTACCATACAAGTACCTTGTATGGTCAAAATTAGAGAGAACTGTTAGGGTAATAGATAAAGGGATATTACATGAAGTATTAAAGCGATAAATTTATAAAAAGGTTTGTTGGTGGTTTTATCATAACAAAATAATTTCGTGAAAAAATATTTATAGGAATTAAAATAGTATTCATTTGACTTTCGACCTGTAAACATCGATACGAATTAGGAGAAAGTTTATAGTGGTGATTAAAAACGGGCTCCTGCCTCGTTTTTACCGTTATTATCGTGTATCAAGTGGATATACTGTTTATAAACTATTTAAAAATTAAAATATACAGTTTTTACAATTCAAATGAGTGACCCACCAGATTTATCGGTGAGTGTTCCTTTTTATACTGCTAATTCAACAGCAAATTCAACCAGAATGCCCAAATGTCCTTTTTCCACAAAATTTACAACCAAATTCATCACAAATTTTAAACAACCCACCAACAACAATATATTATGTTCCTAACCAAGTACTATCACAGTCTTCCTCAAACTGTCAATACAATCCTAAAATAAATCCCACATTATCTACACCTCAAAATGAAGCTTATGATTCGATTGAGATGACACGTACATTACAAAGTAAAGAATCTTCAGAGGAAATCAGCGACATTGAGTCATCGGACATCCACGAATGGCAAACTATACAACATAGTAACAAAAAACGCAAAATTAATCCTTTGACACCAACAGAAAACGAAGACACGGTAGTAACCAGCAATAAATTTCAGATTCTACAAAATGAAAACGAAACAACAACAATAACAGTACAGAAAATATCAACGAAACTCCAGCAACCTCTAAACCCCCACCAATTTTTATATATGGTGTTACTGAATAGAATAAAATGGTTAATAACCTATCGAAAGTAACAAAAACAGAGAAATTCTATTGTACAGCATTAAAAAACAACACAATAAAAATAAATTTCCGGGACTCAGAAATATATCGAAAACTGGTAAGACACTTAAACAGCAAAAAAATTGTGCATCATACGTACCAAATGAAAGAGGATAGAGCATACAGAATTATAATTCGTAATCTACATCATACAGTGCCCATTAATATAATAAAAAGCGAAATAGAAAAACATGGGCATTTAGTACGCAATATTGTAAATATAAAACACAGAGTAAGTAAGGACCCTCTAATGATGTTCTACGTGGATATAGATCCTAATCGAAATAATAAAAAAAAAATATTAAATTCAATTTATAAACAACGCGAAAATAGTTATTGAGCCACCGTATAAAAAGAATAATATTATCCAGTGTACCAGATGCCAATTGTATGGACACTCTAAGACATACTGTAATAGACCTTATCACTGTGTCAAATATGGAGACAACCATATGTCAGCCTATTGTAAAAAACCTAGAGACACACCTGCCATATGTGGTCTCTGCAATGGAGCACACACCGCAAATTACAAAGGATGCATGGTATATAAAGAGTTAATTAGCAGTAGAAACAGAGCAAGAGGAGTATCATCGCACATTCCAGCGAACAATCAACTGCAATATAACAGAAATACAGTACAGAATAATCCGAACTTAAGCATTCAAAATCACGCGACTTACACACAAGCAACGGGTGGAAAAAATGTAAATAATGTCCATAAAAATACGAACTAATACAACCAAAATCATGCAACTTACGCTCAAATAACAGGTGGAACACATATAAGTAATACAAACAGTGACATTGGAGAGATGATGAAGAGTTTCCTTAACGAATTCAAAGCTATGTTTTCACAACTAATAAATCAAAATAGCGTGATCTTAAACATGCTTTCCACAGTTATAAATAAATTCAGTAATAGAACTCAAGTCACTTCGAATTGCACAATGGAATACCAATGGCCTAGGCAACCATAACACAGAAGTTACTAACTTCCTCAAACATAACAAAATTGATGTTCTACTCATATCGGAAACCCATTTCACTGACAGAACGATGTTCAAGATCCCTCATTATTCTATTTATAACACCAACCATCCTGATGGAACAGCACACGGTGGCGCTGTGCGTAACACTATACCACACTATAAGGAAATAATGTATCAGACGGAAAACATACAAGCTGCAGTAATCTATATCAGTTCTCAACCATGGTCTTTTGACATTGCGGCAATGTACAGCCCTCCAAGGCATAATATCACCACAGCAGAATATGAAGACTTTTTCAAACATCTATCAAACAAATTCGTAATTGGGGGTGACTGGAATGCCAAGCATACAGACTGGGGGTCGAGACTATGTACGACAAAGGGAAAAAATCTCAGACAAGCCATAGCTAACACAAACAGCTCTTACTTATCTACAGGGCAACCCACCTACTGGCCATCATATCCAAACAAAATCTCAGATCTACTCGACTTCTTTATCCTCCATAGCATGGCCTTAAATTATTTTGACATACAAGCATCCTGGGGTCTGTTCACCGACCATACTCCCATAATTGTCACAATATCTACGCAAATTATAAAACGTCCGAATATCCCTAAGTTGACAATATCAAAGATCAACTGGAATGTATTCGAGTCTTACATAAATGAAAATTTAAATTTAAATATAAGATTAAAGCAACCAGACGATATCGATAATGCTGTGCTTCTTTTCACCCAAACTATACATGCAGCCGCTGAAATAGCTACACCCCCTCAGAATGACAAATAACCAAGTGACACCAACATACCCGTATATATAAAACGTCTTGTTGCACAAAAAAGAAGAGCCAGGCGCATATGGCAAAAAAGTCGTAATCCTATAGATAAAAATGAATACAATAGATTAACATGGCAACTTAAAACTGCTCTACAAGACGCGAGGAATGATACATTTGAACTATTCATCAACAGCCTGTCAAAAGAAGACCACAGCATCTGGAAAGCAACGAAATCATTCAAGAGACCTATACAGCACATACCCCCTCTAAGGAAAGCCGATGGAAGCTGGGGAAAAACTGAACAAGAAAAGGCATCAATCTTTGCTGAACATCTCTCACACGTTTTTGGTGCACCTGAACTTAATAACAATAATAACGAAGAACAAGTTAAAAACTTCTTAGATACTCCATGCCCAATGATGCTACCAATCAAACGCTTTACTCCTAATAATGTGAAAGAACAAATTTCTAGATGCAATAACTACAAAGCACCAGGCTTCGACATGATTACTGGGCTAATATTAAAAAAATTACCGAGAAAAGCAATTGTCCTACTAACAATGATATATAATAGTATCATAAGATTAGCCTACTATTAATTATACCGATTAATTGGAAGTTTGCACAAATAATTATGATTAGTAAAAAAGGAATTAAAATGGGTGTACAAAGTAAAATAAAATTTAATAAAATAAAAAAAAATTGACAAGGTATAACGTATAAAATTAATTTTTTTTTATGCACAAAATTGTTTCTATTTATTTGCTCTCTTGAACTATAACATAATACGAATTAACTGATGACAATAGAATTTTCTTTTTAAGTAAACTTTTGGAGTATGCAATTTGATCCAGTAATGTTGACTTTTATTGTTGAGGAGTATATATACGCCCTATATTTACCAGCAAAATAAAACCCTTCCATTAATAAAAAAAAATTAACTATTTTGTTAATTAATGTGAGTTATATTTCTTTTATATTGTATCTGTTGTGATGTAAACTAGAAATGAGCAAAAATCGATTAAAATCTCAATCATCTAGATACTAAATCATGTGGAGACAGAAAAAGAATAAACATAGCAAATAAAATGACTGAGAATTTTGTGATTGAATTTGACAAAAAATTGTTAATATTCTTATTAAATTCGAACTTGAAAATAATAATCTTGCACTATTAGTTTTTTTGTAAAACTTGATATAAAACAAATCAAAAACTTTGATCATTATATTAATTTGAAATCTATTTCATTCAGAGAGGGAAAAAACATATCCCGTACAACAAAAGTCTTATAATATCGCAATATTGTGTGGTACAAGAACGAATTCTTATGCAATACAGAGAAACAAGGTTCTCAAGAATTAGTATAAAAGTTTAACACGGTTTACTTCAGATTCACATTTATTATTCAACAAGTTGTTTTAACAATACAATTGTGAATATTTTATAAAATATTTTAATTATTTTTACAAAATGTTTAAATTGTTTGTACTTTGTACTGTAATGTCAATGTCTTATGCTAAACCAGGCGGTTTGCTGGACGGAGGATATAGTGGACACGGAGGATTTGGTGGACACGGAGGATATGGAGGATACGGCCATTATGGACTAGCTCCAGCTACTAGTTACAGGTAAATTTTAAAATTTTAAGTATAATATTCGTTTTAAATATGATATTCTGTTTGCTTATTTAGTTTACATATCATTTTCTATTATAAACTCTACACACTTATAGTTCACTATTTAAAATGTAGACATCTACAATTTAAGTCGTATCAATTATTCATGGTTATTTTAACAGATTTCACTTTAATTTATTTTCATTGAATATTAAAAGATCCATCTCTCAAAAATATTTATTTGATTATCTCACTGTTTTACAAATAAAGTTTTCTAAAACTTTTTAATCTAGGAGCCAGGGGGAGTTAAGTATGCACTTTTAAGTTATACTTGGAAAAGCTCCATCAAATGCCTCTTTTGCAATTGGTTTTCACGAAATTTGTTATAACTCCGGGTCGAACCATCTGATCAAAGTTAACTACAGGTCATTTTGTTCACTTTTTTTTCCAAAAAGAACAATTTTTATTTTGGTAAAATCGAATGTCTGTAATAGTTTAGGAGATACAATAATTTAAACAATTAAATTGTTAATTACAAATTATCTGACAGGTTTTCGACCTGGTACCTTGGAAAAATCGAATCTCACGCAACAAAAAAGATAAAACAATGTTAAGGTACCGAGAAGACATTAAAGTGCATACTCTGGCTCCTAGAGTATTAGATTTCCCTTGCACATACATGTTTCCCAACGGTGATCTCTGATATATATTATAGAATACGTTGGTGGATACTTCTATGATATCTCTATACAACATTTCTTACATTGTATGAACTATTTAGTTATAGTTTTGTCCTTTCTTCTTATGTTATAATATTTGCTTTTTAATTGCATCTTTTTTCGGTTATGTCAAAGATGACTTATAAAGTAGGAAGCTATTTTTCTAGCAGCGATATTTCTCAAAATTTAGAGTGATAAAACTTCATATAGTTTTTTCTGTTTACTTTTCTTTAGCAACTCCATAAACTCGTTAAAGTTTTAATATCCTCGTTTATTTATTACTGATCTATTTATCATCAGTAGTACGACAACTCTTTGTGGGTCTTGGCCTGTTCTAAGATCTTCCGCCATTTTATATGCTCATGTCTTGTTCTATCTGCTCCAAATATCTAAGCCCGGATCTTCTTGGTCTTCTTTATATTGGTACCTACATTATGATTTTCTTGTGCAATAAATATTCCTACATTCGTTTTATGTGATCCATCCAAACCTTCCAATTTTGATAAACGTGCTGATATCTGCTTCTTTGTATGCATTGTACGTTTCTGATCCATATGTTAGGACTGGTCTGCTCAATATCCAAATTTTACATTTTATTACATTAAATGTTTTATTTGAAAACTGTCCTTTCGATTTCTTGATTAATATAATTCTCTAAAGTGACTAACAAGGCTAGATATGTAAAAATTTTTACGTTCTCGAAGTTATAGTTGCCTACATTTATACTCTGAAAAGAGCTCAGTAAGTTTGACCTACTAACGCTCATATATTTTGTTTTGGCTTCATTGATTTTTAGACCGTTATTTTATGCCGCTTTTTCCATTAGATTTAATGATTCTGTCACATCCCTTTTGCTTCTAGGTATAATTTCAACGAGATTTTCAAATGCTAGTATTAGTACACTTTTTGTTATCGTTCCCCTGGAGTTGACTGTTGATTCTCTTATAATTTTTTTTAAGGTAATGTTCAATAAGATTCTTTTTCTTACTAGAGATCATCTGTTAATTCATTTTGGATTCTGATCTTTCTTTGCACTCTGTTTCTTTGCTAATCGTAACCAGTTGCGTTGGTATCCTTTTAGTGTTTGTAAGTCTCAGTATTTTAAGTCAACTTTTCCACATACGTTCTTAGTTGCTCGTATATAATATTGGACAGTATTTTATATTCCGTATTTAGCAACGTTATTGCTTGATAATTGTCACTTGAGAGTTGTTCTCTTTTTTGTGTAATGGCACGATTATTCCAAGGTTCCATTTCAGGAAAAGTTGTTTATTCTTCCATATGCTCAGTATAAGTTCTTGCATTGCGCTCAATACTGAGTTCCCTCCATCTTTAATCAGTTTTGCACTAATATTTTCTGATCCAGGCACCTTATTGTTTTTTGACAGCTGCTTTCACTTCAGCTATTTTGGGTGGGTTTGTTTCTCTTTTGTTTTGATGATCCAGTTTAATTCGTCATTTTATTAATCGCTATTTTCTTCAAATTTTTCCTTAGAGAAATATGTTTATCGCTTTAGTATTTTCCGCTGTTGTGTGAGCATACTTCCAACTTTAAGTGGGTAAATATTTCTACTCTTGTTCAATTTTTAAAAGAATGTTTTAGTTTCCATGGCGTTGTTTAATTCTTCTAGTTCACGAATTTCCCTTTCTATGTTTTCTCTTTTCTTATTTTCATTTACTTTTTTCTTTTTTTTTCAGTCTCTCTTATATTCTTCTTTATCTTTTTTCAATGCCAATTGTCTTTTGTGCTGGTTGATGTATAATGTGTTTATGTTTTCCATTCTTTACCATGTTCTTTCACTCATGTTTTAAGTTGACTACAATTCATAATCTATATTTAGTTTCTGTCGCATTAACAGCATTAATTTTTTTACTCAACTTCTCTATCCAGTATTATAATGTAGATAGGAATATTAAATACAATTAATTAATACTAGTAATTAATTAACAAATAGTTTAGTATTTTATAGATTATGTTAATTTTGTTAGCTCCCGTGTCGACTACCCTTCACCAGCCATTAAAACCTATGTGGCACCTGCAGTGAGCTACCACAGTGCTCCCCTAGTCTCTTCTCACGGAGTTGGTCATGGATATGATGCAGGCTTAGAATACGGTAATGGCTTAGGTCATGGTTATGGTTTGGGACATGGTTATGGAGGATACGACAATGGATATTCTTTAGGAGGAGGCGGTCATGGCTGGTAGTTAATTTAAGTTTATAACAAAATGGATGAATACAATTTATTTATGTGTTTATTTATATAGTTTGTAAAACGTAAAAAATAAATTACTTTTTTAATTTTTATTTTTATTTTATTATTCTAAAAAAGACTTTTGATAACAGGAGCTTATGAAATAATAACGTTTTAGGAATGTATACTATATTTCGTTTTAATATTAAAACGTAGGCAGTCATTATACGACGAAGAATAAAACTAAACAAAATAAAACATATTCCAACAAAGAGAATTTCATGAGTGTGTTTTATTTTTCTAATTATCTAGTTCATTTATTTAGTCTTTTGTATATGTATTGTTACTCTTATTATAATATAATTTCACAATGTCCCATGTATTTTATTTGCATTCAAATTATTCATGTGACTACTTTTATAAATTGTATAACATGACAATAAATTATTCTTTTCTATTTATCATTTTATGGGGGTGTGTGGTCAATCTGTTACAAGCAAGTAGGTTTAAAAGTGCTCACTCGAAAAAATTGTGAATTTGGGTATGTACATTTTATATTTCAATTGAAGATTTATCAGTCGCTATACCTATAGATCCAAAGAAGAATATAATTTCATTCATATAATAAAGGGACAAGTTCAACATTATTAAATTATTATTTAAAATTAAAGTAAATGTTTGTAGTGTGTAGAATCAATTTAAATACATTCACTTTTTATATTGTAAGTAACGTTTTTGTTCAAAACAGTAAAAAAAAATATGAGAATGGAAGACGAAATCGACACAATTACTAAAAAGATGGCAAAACTAACAGAAGAAAACAGATTTAAAAATAAATCAAGAACTTCAAATCTGAAAGAAAGGGAAGTATTATAAAGAGAAGTAGGAAAACAGAATCTGATCGTCCAAGGAATAGAAGGGATCGAAAATGAAGACGAATCGCAAATTAAACATATCAGAAATTATCATAATCAAATATGGTTTCGAAGAAGAAAAAAGGTTATGTACATTGTTTACTTGGTGTTCTAAAATTTTAATATTTTTTGTAAATTGTTATTTATAAATTGTTTGTGCTATACTATTATATAATAATTATAGTAAATTGCCTGAAAATTAAAAAATTTTGGTGTACATTTTCAAATTTACTAGTAAATTGGAAAGTATCTAAAACTAACCTTAAATTGCAAGCCAAATGTTTTAAATATTCTGTAAACTGCATTTTTAAAGAGCCTAAGAACTCTGGTGAAGTGTTTGGTTACTCATGTGATTTTTGCAAGAGAGTAATGTGCAGGAGCTGTTCTGGAATTAGTTCAACGGAGATAAGATGTTTATTATTAGCTACCAGAATCATGCCTTACTTGTGTAAGGATTGTGTACCTGGGATAATGAACGCCCTAAACCTAAACAATCGTATCAGTGCGCTTGAAAACACTTTAAGTGAAGTGAAAATTGCCAGCACCCAGAATATTATTGAATTAGAGAAGGAAATTGGTAAGATAAGTGTGGAGATGAAAAGTTTAAAAGCAAGTTTTGAAACAATCTATGAAGATTAATAAAAGATCTTAAAATGAATAAAGAATCTACCACTAGCAACAAATCAGTAAGTAGTGCTGGAAATGATAACATTCAAAATTGTGCAGATGGCAAAGGTAGCGATGCAGTTTTTGGGGAGATACAGGACAGGACCCGGAGAGCCAAAAATATTATTATATATATTGTACCTGAAAACCATTCCAGTGAATCTAACATCGTGCTGAACACGATAGAAATGAGGTCCAAGGAATTCTCAATAAAATACATAGGTGTAACAAACAGCACCTTTAAAGCTTTTCGTCTTGGTCGACTAACAGATAAACCAAGAACTCTTAAAGTCGCATTTAATGATTCAGCAATAGTTGTTTCATATTTAAAACAACGTAGATCTTTAATAAGTTCTAATTTGCGCATTGGAGCTGATCTTACCCCTTTACAGCGTAAGAGAGTGAAGGCCGTTTATCAGGAGTTAGAATTCAGAAAAACACAGGGTGAGAATAATTTGAAGTCATTGAGCTTATATTTTCAAGATGTTAGTGGTATGTGCACTAAACTTCAGAATTTCAGACATGCTGTGAGTCTCTCTAGTTATGATGTTATTATTATTATTGAAACATGGCTTACACCTCACAGGAATTTTAAAGCATCAGGTAACTTATATGAGGAATTTTCGCTGTTAAGGGAAAGATGTAATTCATTACAAGCAGTATGGTATAAAAACTATTTATAGAATATTCAAGCAAATCTTTCAAGTAATCCTCACTCTTTTTGGAGGTAGTTTAGTAGTACACGTGGGTCTAGTGCTTATCCTAATTGTAATGTCTAATAAAGGTGGGGATGTAATAGCTCAGAATGGTGAAGAAATAGTCAATCTATTTGCCAGTTATTTGTTAGGTACATATAATGATAGTGAGTATGTTAAACCTAATTTTAAATTGGACTATAGTGTGGATTTCCAGATTCTGAAGTTTAGTCTGACTGATTTTTTAGAGGGGATTATGAGTTTAAAAACTACCTATTCTTCAGGGCCTGGTGGTATATCTGCAGCACTTATTAAGAACTGTATTTTTCCCTTTGTAAACCTTTACAACAAATTTTCAATATATCATTATCGTCATATGTATTTCCACAATATTGGAAAAATAGTTTTCTTACACCTATCTATAAATTTGGCAATAGTGAGTGTATTAACAATTATAGAAATATAACTATTCAATCAGCAATCCCGAAACTTTTTGATAAATTTGTATCGATAAATCTCACCTGGGCTTGCAGAAACATAATTATTGATGAACAACATGGATTTTCTAACGGGAAGTCAAAAGTAACAAACCTTGTCAATTACCAACAATACTTGTTGGGTGTATTTGAGAATAAAATTCAGGTCGACAGCATTCACACTGATTTCCCAAAGGCATTTGACCAGGTTAATCACAATCTTTTGGTCCACAAACTTCATGCATCTGGCTTTGGTGACCCAATTGTTAATTGGATTAAAATTTTCTGATGGGACGTACACAGCAAGTTTGTATTAACAATTATATTTCAAAAGAATTTCATTGTTATTCTGGTGTACCACAAGGGTCTCATTTTTATCCCTTGTTTATTAACGATATTGGTAAGGCTATCAAAAACTCACACTTTCTGTTATTTGCTGGTGATCTTAAGTTATTTCGTTGTATACATGATAAACCGGATAGAGATCTCCTGCAAGATGTTGTAAATAATATATGTTTATGGTCAAAACAAAATGGTTTAAGCTTAAATCCAACTAAATGTTCTTGTATTTCATTTGGTCGCATAAATAATTTAATAGTTAATAGATATGCTCTTAATGATGTACTCTTGGATTCAGTTACTGAGATTAGAGATTTGGATGTATTATTGGATTGTGCATTGACATTTAGAAGCCATTTTCTTAAAATTAAGGAAACAGGATTTCGTAATCTTGGTTTTATTTATCGTAACAGTCATGATCTCCCACCTATTATATTCAAATTATTGTATTGCTCTCTGAATACTGAAAATTATTTCATAGATTATTCTATAATTATGTCTCAATGTAACATTGCTACATTGAAGAACCGCAGGTTGAGATCTGATATGTTATTTTTGTTTACAATTCTAAACAACTTTAATAATTGTCCCTTGTTATTAGCCAATGTACACTTAAACACAATACATAGAACTTGACACGCTGCACTCTTTTATATTCCTTTTCATAGGACTGATTATGCTCGTCATTTTCCCTTGTCGAGAATGCTCAGCTTTTGCAATGACCTTCGCACAAAATGCAGGTATTCGTTTTAAAAAATTGCTTCTAAATGGCAAATTATTCACGAGTCAACTGCAAACTTTATTACAACAACAGGAAACTATAATAACAAAAGATATGAAAAAGAAGATAGAAAGTTAGTAAATACGGTAATAGATTCCTCTCGGAGGAAGAGTTGTCAATGGACACTACTACAGAAAGAACAACGAGAAAGAACAACGAGAAAGAACGACGAAAATAATGAAAACAGCGCACTCAAAAAAGAAATAACGAAAGCAAGTTGGACGTAGAAACAAGAAGAAGAAAATAAAATGAAAACAGCAATGAAAGAGGACATTGCCGAAACTGAAGACAGAAAGAAATACTTACTATCGATGCGGACACCGCTGGCAGCATACACAATGATAACAATAACGAGTTAAAAATAATGTTAACGTGATTCAGAATTATGGCGACGGCGTCCGCATTGAGGGTAAAAATAGTTATAGTTATTTAAGAGAATTTTATAGATGATTTTTTTTTATAAGAACTTTTGATAATTTTAATTTTGATTTTAATATTAATGTTGACTTTAATCTTGGGGACAAGAAAAACATAATAGAGTTATAAATGTAGGCCAGAAAAACGATCAAACTGCAATAATAAATCAATGCATAATTTCTCATAATTTTAATGCCTGGAAAAATCAGAGCAATAATAGAGTTAAGAGTATTGAACATGACCGTCATTATCAGTTGATCGCTGAAAGCACATCAGAGAATTTCCAAGCTTTAGCCAAATTACCGCTAGAAAGAAAAGTACAACAAATAACGCTGTTAGAAAAGGGCCACACTGGTGACGAAAAAAGTGAATGTACTGCAGAAACTAGTAAACAGGATAAAACAAATAAAAATATGAATAAGTACAATAGGAAGAAGAAAATAAGTAAAGTGGAAAAATTCTAATTGGAACATTGAATATGAGAACGTTAGGAGAAATAGCACAAATACAAAACCTTATTGATCAATTTATATAATAGATATTTTAGCATTGCAATAAATAATATGGAAGAACAATGACATCTGGGAATGCAGAGAATACCTTATATGTCACTGTAAGTCACAAAATGGGCAACATGGAATGAATTTTATAATAAGTGAAAGATAAAAGCACGCGGTAAAAAGTTTTATTAAAAATAACGAAAGGGTCGCTATTCTAAAAATAAAAGGAACATTCTTTGATATAAATATCATTAACGTGCACGCTCCTGCAGAGGACAAAGAAGCAGAAGAAAAGAAAAATTTTTATATTAACAATATATAAATTAACATTAAATAAAATTAAAAGAGAAACAATTATAGCGTTCAAATAATTTTAGAAGATTTAAACGCAAAAATAGGAAGAGAGGAATTATATCAGGAAACAATAGGTATACATAGCCTGCATGAAATAAGTAACGACAACTGGCAAAGAATTATAGATTTCGCAGACAAAAAAATAGTACAAAATTTCCACACAAAAATATCCACAAAGAAATATGGGTTTCTCCAGATATGAAAACTAGAAATCAGATTGACCACGTCTTAATAGAAGCAAGACATGCCTTAGACATTTCCAATGTGAGAAGTCACAAAGGAGCAAATAGCAATTCCGATTAACACCTTGTCCTAATTAAATATAAACAAAAAATTAACGCCAATGAAACAGAGAAAGGTGAAAAAAAATATCAAATATGCTTCAAATATAAGTATTGGCTTCTAATGATGAAAAGAGACATGAAACAAAAATAGAAAACATAATTTAGCAATGTAACAAAAAAAATTAAAATCAGGTCATAAATATCGAAACATAAGATTAAGTTAAAAGAAGTTATCAGCTGCAAAAAAAAGTAGTAGGGATGACCAAAGAACCTTGCCAAAAAAGATAGTATGGTAAAGACTGTCAGAGGCTAATGAAACAAATAATAAAACTAGGCTTAAAATATTGATCAACAGTAGATGATAATAGGAAACAAAAAGTAGTGCTAAAACGATGGAAAGAATATTTCGAGAACTGTTGAAAAAACAAAGTCAACGTTACGAAATAGAAGTGCTAAGATTAGTCAGAGAGGCTGATGTAGACCTATATGCACCAACAGAAGAAGAAATAATAGATGTAATAAAAAAAATGAAAAATAACAAGGTTCTAGCTTACTACATCTGGGATAAGGGCCTTCGTTTAGGCAGACTTGCAACTGCAACCAATGGGAGAACCCTCTCATTGGCCAGACACAGCATCGGCCACTACCTGTAAGGCAATGGTTGATACGGTCCTGTACGCGCTGCATACCCTAATCAACGGTTTCCTTTGTGTCATAAGATGCATGTCTTTATATTTCGCTTTGTTAAGAAACTCATGCCACACTGGGGCCTCATATAGTAAGATGAACATGATTGATTGTAGGATAAATAATCTTCTAGAGAGAAGCAAGATCTATGGCACACATTTTTGCCGGTTTGAATTCTCATTGTACAAATGAGCAGCTGCCGTGCTATACACGCTTCATTCACAATTAAAAAACAGTATTTTAAAATAAAATAAGCCCAGAATTTTTGAAGGAAACTAACAGGAAATAGCTTGAACTTAAATTTAGGCACTTGATGATTTCAAAAATAATATTTTATACTTTTATTTTTGAGCTTTGAAATCAACTTTGGAGAAAATTTACAACAGACTTTTTCTGTTAATAATGAAAGTTTTTATCCAGGTCCAAAACATTTATTGTTACAATTTGTTTTAAAAATTGTTTAAACAAATTTGAACAACTTTTTGTTTGGGCGAAATTTTGAAATTTTTTATGGTATATCATGAAAGTGTTATGCAAAAAATGACGTGGTAATATTTTTTCGAACGAACCCTACCTTTTCGCCTTCTCTATATATTAGTCAATCATGGCAAAATAATAAAATGATTTCAATCTTATTGATATAATTTTATTAATCTGAAACTTGAAATTATTTTTATTTGATCTGCTGTTATTTAAACTTAACGAAAAGGTGATCAAATGACTCAATAATAGAAAATGTTTAAACAATTGGAGAGAAGAAACACACAAGTTAGATAGCTGAATGATGAAAACTTTATAAGAAAACATAGACATTTAGCAGTATTTTGTTTACTCCAGTCACTCGGGCTATTCACCTCCTAATTTTGTCGGACTAAACCCATTCACTTGAAATTTAGTGAGTTTGTGGGTGGTTGCCACCCCTTTTTGAGGTGAATATATTTTTTTTTTAATAATCACAAAAATCGATAGAAGATTAAATTATAAGCTACTGTTGTTCTATAAAGTTTTTTTAAAAGTCAATACTGTTTTTTTTTAGTCAAGAGCTATTTATGGTTGAAACAGCGAATTTTCATTGAAAAAAGTCACGGTTTTTACCGGTTTTTCATGAATAACCAAAAAATATGCATTTGATCGAAAAGTATGTTGAAAAATAAAGCCTATAAACGAAGAATGAATTTAATTTTTACAAGTTATTCTAGATACAATACAAAGTAGGATGTGGTCGGTGAATGAAGACATTTTTTTAATATTTAGATCAATGTATCCAAATTTAAATTGTAAGAAACGGATTCATTTTTCGGAGGATATGGCATTTAAGTTTTTTATAGTTCATGAAAATAACTTTAAAATAAGCATATACATATATTTCAAAAGAGCTTGAAAATTAACTGACTTATTGAAAAAAAAAAACAATGATACTTTTTGGGAGATAATTTAGAAGCGTGAAAAACGTAAGTATTTTAGAGCTCTCACCTAACTAAAGTAGGCATGTAGATAAATATCTTGTCATCAATAAATAATTTTAAGTGCTTTGTACTTTTATTAGCATATGGTTTCTAAGGGTTAAATAAGTTGCAACCAAAGAAATAATCTTTCATAATCAAAGAACAAATTTTTATTTATTTTTAACGTTGTAAGAGTCTTTAGTTGAAGGTTTAAACCAAAGAAATTATCGTTTCATAAGCAAGGGATGAACTATATAATATTTTAAACTATAAATAGACATTTCAATATTTTTTGCAAAAAGGAATGCTTTCTAGGTGTTAAAAGCTTGAAACCAATAAAACATCATTTCACATGCGATGAATGAATTGTTATTGATTTTAGTTCATAATCTAAGCATTTTACATTGTAAGAAATTATGTTTTAACCTTATTTACGTCATTAGCAGTAACGTCTAAGGGTTGAACATTTGTATTAGTACAAATTATTATTAAATATGTTTATTTTATTTAATTCAATAAGATTTTAATGAATAAAACGCTTAAATACGTGTTTTCTTATTTTTTACAATTTGGTGTAGTTTTAATCCCTTAAAAACAAAAAGCACACATTGTCCATATATAACTTTTGACAAAAGAGACAATCTAAAATCCAAATTTTTATCAATCCGACAGAGTTGGGAGGAGTAAGGTCCTATTTTCCGCCCGAGTTACTGGACTAATTCGAGTTTCAGTTAAGCTAAATTCATTTGTGCTTTAAAAAACGTTATAAATGAAAATTAGTTATGTTTTTATAAAAGAATTTAATCTTAAAAATGATATTATAATTTTTTATTAGAACATACACCTAAACAAAAAAGGTTAATCTTAAAAATTTATTCCATATACTTAAAATTCGAGGTTTGTTAATCACTCAACTGTAACAGATATTATTATTGTAAATACAAAAAAACAAATCTCTCATAACAAAGGTCTCATAATATCGCAATAATGTTCGACACAAGAAGGAAGTCTTGCGCAAACACAGAAAAACAAGGTGCTCAAGATTTACTATAAAAGTTATAAACAGTTTACTTGAGGATTATAGATCCAACGAGTTGTTCAACAGCACAACAAAATATTATTTAATATTTTAAATAGACTTTTAGAAACTGATTCAAAATGTTTAAATTGTTAGTAGTTTGTGCTGTAGTGTCGATAGCTTATGCTAAACCAGGCGGTTTAGGTTACGGGGGATACAGTGGATATGGCGGATACGGAGGATATGGGGGATATGGAGGTTATGGAGGTCATTATGGGTTAGCTCCAGCTACAAGTTACAGGTGAATTTTTATATTTGTCCTAAACATATACCAAAATTTATTACTACTTAATTCTTATCTAACTTCTATAAAATTTGAAAATATTTTTGATATTTAACGAAATTTGATTTTTAATTCCACAAAATATTTTTGGTATAGACAATATTCTTATACCTTTTTTAATACTTTGGAAGGCAATTTCAATGAATTATTAATTTTGGTCATTTTTTTATCTTCTTTAAATTTTTTCTATTTGTGTATTATTTTTCACAGCTGTTGAAGTTTTCCTCAATCTCAGTTAGTCCCATTCTTTTATCCTTTTAGCTTTTATTCATTTTTATCTTATCTCTTTTGATTATTTGTACTTATAAATTGTTATGACATATATATTTATTTTAAGCAAAATTGTGATTTGATTTATTTGTAAGTTTTAAAAATTTTAAGTTTTGCTTATTTTTCTTATCTTTGGATAAATTACAAATTTAGTTTTTAATTTTTAATTATGAAGAATTCAAGTTACTAATCCCGACGACTAATCTAGGTCTTTTGTATACATAGTTCTTTTTCAACATTCATGTTACGAGTTATAATTTTATTATAGTCAATATTAAAGTAGTAATGATTTTTTTTAGTTCCCAGTTTTCCGAATCCTATTAGTTTATTTTTCCTTCCTTTAAAAGTGTCTACGTTGTATATATCCTTTCCACTTTTCGTATTTATTATTTAATTTGAATATATTATTGTTGTTTTATTTTTATAAAAGCTGCATTTCTTATTTTTGTGTTCGATAAAAGTGTATATGTAACGTGGTCTTTGCAGCAGAACTAAAAATTATGATGTCAAAGTTGTCCAGGTTATTATAAAATGTAAATGAGGAATACTCTAAAACTAGAAGACAGTATTTACAAAACTCCTTTTAGATTTAGTGCTTGAGAAGCGTTAATTTACTAAATATGCGAAAGTATGATAAAGTAGTATATAACTGGAAATGTAGATAGTCATAACAAAAAGACTTGAAACAAATATTGGAATGTACGAGTGTCTTCAGGTATGTCTTTTGATAACTGTTTGCATTACAATCGGATACAACTGTATGGACTATCAATAAATGTTTATTTGTAACAAAATCAGTCCACCACACCGAAAATAGGTACATACAACCTACCAACTAAATGATTAAGAATAACATCCATTAGCGTGGAAATACTTAGAATTTGGTAAAGACCTTAGAAGAAGCAAGCAAAAACGACGGTTTAGCAACAAACATTAAAAACATTTTTTTTTTTCTTGATCTTTATCTTATCTGCAGCAGCGCGGAAATGCTGCACAGATGATGTATTGAACCAGATTCTGAGGTTCTTTAACCAAGATGTTCTTCTTCTTCCTGGACCTCGTTTTCCAAATATATTTCCTTGCAGGATGGCTTGAAGGAGAGCCTATCTGGATTCATTTCGCATAATATGTCCGAAGAACTGTAACTTGCGAGATTTGATGGTGGTCAGTACCTCTCTGTTCTTATTCATTCTTCTGAGGACCTCCTCATTTGTGACTCGGTCAGTCCACGGGATCTTAAGCATTTTCCGATATAGCTACATCTCAAATGCTTCCAGTTTTCTGCACATATCTTCGTTCAAAGTCAACGATTCAACGACATAAAAAAGGACAGAGAAGACGTAGCATCGCAGCATTCTTAGTTTTGTATTAAGGGAGAGGTTGTGAATCTTGAAGAAGGCCCCTATCCGATTGAAGGTAGATCTAGCTTTTCCATGCGTGCTTTAATCTCCTGGCTGTTGGTCCATTCTTCATTTATTATGGTGCCGAGGTAGTTGTAGTGCGTCACTCTTTCTACAGGGGATTGGTTGACGTAGAGTTGACCTTCTGTTATCCTTTTCTTGCTAATTATCATAAGCTTTGTCTTCTTAACGTTTATATCGAATCCATTGTGTCATCTGCATATCTATCTGATGTTGTTTAGCCGGTAACCATCTAGTAGAATTATTTTTTCAGTTTCGTGCAAAGCTTCGATAAATATTCTTTCAGAGTACAGATTGAAGATTAGAGGAGACAAAATACAGCCTTGGCTCACTCCACGCATGATTTTCACATAATCAGTGTGTTCACCTTCAACTCTGAGATTTGCTGTCTGATTCCAGGAAAGATTTCTAATTATTTTCAGATCTGGGTTATTAATTCCTGTTTCTGTTAGTATTTGCTAAGTTTAGTAGTTTAGTATTCAAAATATTAAAAAGAGTTTAGTATTAAAAACATACATTTTTGTTTTGTATTTAGTAACAATTAATAATAAAATGATAAATTTAAATATTAAATTCAAATCAATACTATTTACGAACTGGAAAAACGCATTTGTACTGAAATTCATATCATTCGACCTGTAGTTAAAATTTAAACATAGTTTCTTTAAACTGTTCAACAAATTTTTTGAATATTAACGCATTCTATCTCAAAATTTATCTAACGCCATATTTTGTTACTACTCTCTTTTCTGTTTCAACGGAAATACTCTCAACTCATTTAATTGAAATGGGAAGAACTGTTTTTTTTCAGATTTTAAAAGAACTTGTCATTCCTAATATAAATATCAAGTTTTTATATTAGCATAGTTACTGTATTAAATTCGTGAGACATTATTTTTAAGTCTTCTCCACCTATTAGTTTCCATTCATAAATAATGTGGATCGGTCAATATAAACACGTAATTTAAGATAACCTCAAAAAAATCTAGCGTATTAAGGTCCAGAGAATGAGCAGGCTAACATATTAATCCTCTTTGTCCAGTGCATTGATTTGAAAAATTCGCATTCAAAAAAGTTCTAAGCTGTCGATAATCCTGGGTAAGCGCTCTATCTTGTTGAAACCAAAAATTGTGTGGTAACTAGCCATTCTGTTGAAGTGCAAGATCAATTTTTTTTTTAATCTAAATACTTGAAAATAGTCAAGTTTGTGTCTATGAAAAATGGGCCTTTAAGCTCATTTTGGACAATTTTGATCAACACATTCAACTTTTTTGGATGTATATGCTTCTTTTAATGATATCCTACAAATCTTCTACAGGGTTAAGGTCAGATGAGCAAGCAGGCCACTCCAAAACAGTGATATCTTCTGTTTTAAGGAAGTCTCTAAACAATATTCTGAAGCATGCAAGCTGATAAAGTGGGTGGGATGGAAACTACAGGAGTTTGTTCACCCATCATAATGCCTCCCCAGAATATGAGACTTCCTACCTTATTATACGCGAACAGATTAGGTAGTTCCCGTTCTTGCTTGTCATTCTTATCCTCTAAGTATACGAATTCGTCGGTCATTAAATTTTGCACAAATCTTGGTTTCGTCTTAAACTAGCACATTTTGCAAATTTCGATTTTTGCAGTTCTGGTGTTAAAATAGAAGAAATAAATTTAGGCAGACAGGATGCTGTCTGGATAACTCAAGAACCTGTAACCATCTTCGGCTATATTTCCTTGGCCACCAACTCTTTTTATTATCGTTTGAACTAAAACACTAATACCTGTAGCTTTTAAATGCTGCATTTAAAGCTGCGAGGGAGAAATTGTTGGGCCTCTAGTTACTTGGACAATGAAATGAACGTGGCGAGCCGTTGACAGTTTTTGGCCACTTTGTCTTAGTCCATTCTTCTTCTTCTCATGGCGCCGTCTTCTTTCGAAGGTTGGCGATCCAAATGGCAATTGTAGTTTTGGAAACTGCTGCGTGAAAGATTTCTGCTGATGAGCGGTCGAACCATCTCCTCAGGTCTTTCAGCCACGAGTTCTGGCGTCTTCCTACTAATCTTTTGCCCTGTACTTTTCCTTCCAGGATAACTTGAAGTAATTCGTATCTTTCGCCTCTCAACACATGACCCAAGTATTGCATTTTCCTCTCTTTGAATATTCTTAGTAATTCTTTTTGTTTACACATGCGACGAAGTACCTCAACATTAGTAACTCTTTGTACCCATGGAATTCTCAACATTCGTCTGTATATATACATCTCAAAGGCATCTATTATTTTTCTATTTCAGAGTCTATTGTCCAACTTTCACAGCCATACAGTAAGACAGAAAAAACGTAACATCTGATCATTCGGATTCTAAGCTGCAAAGTAAGGTCCATTCTTAAGCGTTTCTAATTCCCGATACCTAGTATAGGTTTTTGACACAACAACCTGTGTTACGCCTATCAATGCAGCTATGTCCCTCTGAGACAATCCTTGCTCTACAAGAACAATAATCTTTCTCCTTTGCACATGTTTGTTTTAAGATACATAGTCTAGGTGCCGGGAGTGGGGGTTGGGTATTTACTTTTATGTCCCCTCGGTACCTTGACGTCATTTTATGTTTTTTGTGTAGATTCCATTTTTTTAGAGTACCAGGCTGAAAACCCGTCAGACAATTTGTTATTTATAATTTAATTATTTAAGTGATTGTATCTTCTAAACATAAATAAAATGGCATTTGGTAAACTTTGATCTGATTATTAGAACCAGAGTTATAATAAATTTCATGAAAAAATAAAAGCAAAATAGGAATTTCATGGGCTTTTCCAAGTATAACTCAGCTTTCATACATTCTATTAACTTTTAAAGCCCCCTCATTTTAAAGGTAAGTATTTCAGCTTTAAAAAGAACTTTGCAAAATTACTTTATCTTTATTAATAAAAAAAGTTGTAAAGATTACACATTAAAAATTTTACTGAAAAGTTGCGAATTAATTAGTTTATAAGAGATTTAAACAAAATTAAGCGATAAACTTTGAAAATCTGGCTAATGTAAGTTATAGAAAAACTCATAATGAACATTTTAAGTTTTGATAAATGTTTCTATGTTAATTTTTATCCAAGATATGGAACTTTTAACAACGCGCTCTGAGGCACAAATCTTCAGCTCACAGAGAATGCGGGTGCGCGTAAAACAATTTTCAATATCTCGGCAAAAAATTAACATAGAAACATTTACCAAAGCTTAAAATGTTTATTTTGAGTTGTTCTATAATTTCCATTAATCAAACTACCAATGTTTACGGCTTAATTTTATTTAACACTCGTATAAACAAATTAATCCAATACTTTTTAACGAAAATTTAAACTATAAACTGCTATAACTTTTTTATTTATATTGCTAAAGTAATACGTATCTCTGAATCTACATCATGGATTTAAAGTATGTATTGGTTTTTATTCGCTGCGAGTTGACCGTGTGACAGAGCTCGTTATTAAAAGTTCCATATTTTGGTCAAAAATTAACATTTAAACATTTACAAAAGCTTAAAATGTTTGTTTTGAGTTGTTCTATAACTTCCATTAGCAATATTTTCAAATTTTATAGCTTAATTGTATTTAAGCTATAAATCTCTGATAAACAAATTAATTCGTAACTTTTTAGTAAAATTTTTAAGATTTAGTTTTTTTTTAATTTTTTTTATTAATGAAGATAAACTAACTTTGCAAAGTTTTTTTAGCTGAAACAAATAACTTTAAAATAAGGTGGTTTTAAAAGTTAATAGCCCGTGTGAAGGCTAAGTTATACTTGGAAAAGCCAATCGATTGCCTATTTTACAATTTTTTCACACGAAATATAACTCCGATTCTATCAATCTGATCAAAGTTGTCCAAACGCGATTTGGTTTATTTTATCAAATGGAAAATAATTTTCATTTTGGTAAAAATGAAATAGATTAGGAGATACAATCTCAAATAGATTAGGAGATACAATCATTTGAATAATTAAATTATTAATAACAAATTATCTGACTGGTTTTTAACTTAATACCCTCGAAAAATCGAATCTACGCACAAAAAAACAAAAAACGTCAAGGTACCGAGGTGATACAAAAGTGCATACTTAGCACTCGCCCGTGGCTCCTAAACTAACATGATTATAAGTTTGGTTGTGTAGACGTTTTACATGTAAATAAACAAAAAATACTAATAGTGGGTATGAATAGTATTATAAATATGCTTGTGTTGGTTTTGTTTTGTTTGTAACCTTTTCTGACTCTTTTTTATAGCTTTTGTAACAGTTCAAAATTAGGAAGAGCTTCCAGTGATACTTAATTTTATTCGTAGACTTAAAGTTCTTCTTATTGCTGTTTTATAATAAAAATTGTATTCTTGTATAGAAATAACCCCTGAATTTTTGCCCCACAAAGATCGTGCAATTGGATCTTGCAATTGGATCTTCGTGCCATGGTTTTCAAAAAGAGGTGTGTATGGTGTCTTACGTTCCGAAAAAGTCAAAATCTGTAGTATTACTTTCTACTATGCATGATGATGGAAAAACTGACGAAAAAACTGGAAAGCCCGAGATAATTCTTGACTACAATAAGACCAAGGGTGGCGTCGATACAGTCGACCAATTATGTGGGGGATATTCTCTTTCGCGAAACACCAGAAGGTGGCCCTTAGCATTATTTTATGCTCTTTTCAATGTTGCTGGAATAAATACCCAGATTTTATATAACACTAACCAAAACAACGCAAAGAGGCCAAGAAGAATTTTTATTAAAAATTTATCATTTCAACTTATGAAATCTCACTTAGAGAAAAGGTCTAAAATGTCGTCGTCACCTTCAGATATTCAGTTATTTTTAACGACTTACAAACCTAAAGAAGAGGCACAAAAACATGATGTACAAAAAAAAAAGCAGGGACGTTGCGCCATATGTGGAAGACAGAAAAATAAATTTACGTCACAATTGTGTGACAAATGTGATCATTTTGTCTGTCAAGAGCACAGTGAAACTACGATTACCTGTCACCGTTGTAAAACCAATTTAGTGTAAACTGATGAAAGTGACCAACTTTTTATGTTTACAGTGTTTGTTTATTTGTTTGCTATGTAAAATATACGTTTAATAAATATTTAAAACAATTTCCTAAAACTTTATTTACTTATAAGCCATTTAAACAGTTCTAGAACTTTAATTTGTTGCTGGTAGCATATTTGCACCACGCGTCCACTCACGCGATAATTATAGGGGAACTCGAGGGTTCAGTGTACACAGATAAAATTACTAATTCCTAATTTGATATTACCTTCGGAAAAGAGACCATCACAGTAGTTTTTAGATTTTTTTTGTAAAGAATATTGAACATTCGCATATCCACAATAAACTTGTCTTACTCCTATAGTTACTAGTTGTACAGTTTTATTATTTAGCATTAGTCTTTGGAATTCATAAATTTGATATCTATTTTACACCAACATAATTTAAAAAATATCGATGAAATTCTTTTTATCGTTTTTGTAATGTATCCTTTACTTTTACTTACAAAGCTTATTTTTTATGTACATGTTTTCTAGCCATTTTTTAAATGCACAAACCATTGTTTTAGTTCCCGTATTGACTACCATTCACCAGCCATCAAAACGTACGTGGCACCTGCAGTGAGTTACCACAGTGCTCCCCTAGTATCTTCTTATGGACTTGGTCACGGATATAGCGCAGATTTAGGATATGGCGATGGATTAGGACACGGTTATGGTCTAGGACATGGCTACGGCGGCTATGGTAGTGGATACTCTTTAGGAGGCTACGGTCATGGTTGGTAAATAATGTAACTCGACGTATAAATGTCTATTTTAAAGTACTCATGTGTTCATTTGTATATTTTGTAAAACGTGAAAAATAAATTATTTCCTATTTTTAATTATTATTTAATCATTCTAAAAACCATTTTTACATCGTAAAGAAAAATAAAGTTAACTTTGATAATATTAAGTAAGAAAAAGTTAATTTTCTGATAACAAATATTATTATTCATAAATAATAGAGTAGATAATATACAAGGGGGTACAAACACATTAAAAAAAATAATTGATTTGAAAAGAAGAATATTTTAAAAGTTTGTAAACTATTTTAATTATAAGCTGAGCGCATTCAGCTTACAATGCCATCTTTAAAGATATGCTACAATACAAGTAAACAACTTAATAAAAGTAACTATTTAAGTGTTACAATGTTGAACGTAAGTCAAAATTTAAAAAGTTCCGCTGTGTTCGATAACATAGTGGCAGACTAAACTTATGTTTGTTTTTATTGGAACAAACGATATTTTATTTCATATTCCAAATCTTCTTCACTCCTCCATCACAACAATATATAGTTTTGTTGTTATAAAGGGTATTTACAAAGTTATAACCAATTTTCTATGAAAATCGTAACCAGTTCAACTACACGTTACATTATTTTCTCAGTAATTTTAAATGAAACACCCTGTTTTTTAAGTAAGCTATGACTGAATCGCTTATAAACTGACTAAATAGTTAAGATATTATTAGTAAGAATTTATCATGAAAGGCTTCCAGATCGGCGACAACCTACAACCACAAGCTTTGAAATATTGAAGGATAGATTTAACCACATTAGTTCAGTTATGTATGAAAAACACGAACGAACAAAATGTACTGTGGCAGAGGAAAAGAAAATAAATATATTGCTTGCAGTTACTGAAAATCCACATACAAGTATCATCATTATCTTTGGCTCGACAATCCTGTGTGAATCCCGGCCTGATCTAAGATTACTCGCCATTCTGTTCGGTTTCTGGCAACGTGTTGCCATCTTCTGATCTCTAGTATCCATAAGTTGGTCTCAACCCCATCTATCCACCTAATTCGACCTCTGCTTCTTCTTCCTATAGGTGCTCCTGTCGTTAGCTTTTTAGCAATCTTGTTGTCAGGCATTCATATTGTGTGTTCGGTCATGTAAGTCACTGTGTTTTAATGAACGTTACGATATCTGATTCATTAAAGAGTTGGTATAATTCGAAATGAAATCTTTTGCGCCACTTCCCTTGATCGTTTATAGCTCCAAATATTTTGCGAAGTATCTTACGCTCGAATATTCCCAGAATTATTTCATCCTTCTGCGTTGAAGTCCATGTTTCTGTCCCGTATGTGAGGACCAGCCTTAGCAGTGTGTTGTACATGATAATTTTAGTTTTTCTTTGGATATTTCATGAGTAGAATTGTTTTTGGGATCCATAGTATGCCCTATTTGTAAGGTTTTTTCGTCCCTTAATTTCTTTGCTTATTTCATTGGTAGTGGTCACTAGCGAGCCAAGGTATGTGAAGCTGTCAACACGTTTAAAGATATGACTTCCAAATACTGTTTCCTGTTCCTCATTTGCTATAAGATCCTTATGTATTATGTTAATGTCATCAGAGTATGCTAAGATTTTTATCGATCTATTGTAAATAGTACCGCCGTCTCTAATTCTTGTGTCTCAGACTGTCTTTTCCAAGGCAATGTTTAATAGGAGGCAAGTCAGGGAGGGATCCAGAATTTTCTCCCTATATCCTAATGTTGACTTTTAAGTTAGACATTGTCATTCTAGTTAATCAGATAAGTTTTTCTAGTATATCAAACTCACGCATTGATTGATATAGTACTGTTTTGTTGACACCGTCGTATGCGGCCTTGAAGTCGATGAATAGGTGATGGGTTTCAATGTTAAATTCCAATGTTCTCTCGAGGATCTGTCTTAGTGAATAAATCTGGTCAATTGTTGATTTTTCTGGAGTATATCCGGCCTGGCATTTGCCAACTATGCCAACTGTGTAAACCTGTAGCCTTTCGTAGAGAATATTTGCTATTTTGTAAGCAGTTCTTAACAGAGTTATACCTGGGTAGTTGTCATACTGGAGCTTATCGCTTTTTATGTAACACGCCTTGAGGCCATTCACAGGGCATGGTCTCTTTTTGCCAGACAAGAAGTCAAAGTTTCATACAAGTATACTCTTGCCGTATTTAATTGCACCAAAAATTAATTCACGAAAATTTGAAAAAGGGAATGGGCTTTGGATAAAATCAATCAAGAGATTTCTTAGATATTGAACTATTTGGAGATGAAGCTACGTTTCATAAAAACAGTTTTGTTAAAAGGCATAGCTTTCATTATTATGTCACTGCTATTCCATAGTGCATAGTTAAACACTCAAACTAGATGGTCTCTGAATGTGTGGGGAGGTTTTATTGGTAACCACGTCGTGGGATCACATTTTTTTGTCATGTCAATTGCCCATATTATTGGACGACGTTCTACTTCGTATACGTGAACAAATATGGTTTTTTAATGACAGTGCTCCTGTTTACTATAATGTATTGATTCAAGGTGTTCCTGAAAGATAGATTGGAAGAAAATTTACCCGTAGCGTGGCCACCCAGATCACTAGAATTTAATACATTGGACTCATTTTTTTGGGGTTACGTTAAGAATGAAGTTTAGAAAATATCTTCAACAAGGGTTGAGATAAAAGATAGAATGCGAAATGTATTTCAAAATGTTAATGTACAAATGCTTCGTAATGTAAGTGACCCATTTAATGACCGTTTTCAGAGTGTATAAATATTTTAGGAGCTCATTTTGAACAACTTATGTACTTAATTAAATAATAAAAATATTTTATTAAGAGTAATTTCTAGTTTTTCCATAAATATATTTTGTGTTTGTGTGTGTTTTTTTTTTGTAAAATTTAATAATAATAAATTATTTTGCTTTTTTTGTTTGTTACATTATTACATGGATTACCGGATAAACACTCAGTAGTGGTAAACTATCAGTTTTAGACGATTTAGTCATGGCCTATTTAAAATTTGCAGAATTTAGACTTAATACTTAGCTTTGAAAAATAAAAATATCTCAAAAATTAATAAAATAGGAAATAGGGACGATTAAATAAAAATTTAAGTATGGTAATGCTATTTAAAATTAAATTAACTATTACTGAGAAAATAATATACTTGCGTTTTGACTCACCCTGTATTCAATATAAAGAAAATTAACAATATCAATCATTTTTGAAAATTTTGGAATCATTTCAGGAGTCAATGCTTTTGTATTTTCTGTCTCTTTTTTTTTTGTAAAGCTTCTCAAGTAGCTTTTTCTCCTACGCGAGGTACTCTTTTGCTCCCGATGAAGTAACCAACATTAATCACCCATCATGTTGGTGTTCCAACGTCCCTGGTATCGTTTCTCCACTACCTTGATATCCAGGTGTAATCGATCGCCTTGTTTTTCACTGACATCATCCAGATTTTCAGGGAAATGTCAAGATGGTTATGCAAAAAGTGGATTTTAAGGCTTATTAGACATCCCAAATATTTAAACTTATCTAATAAATTAGCTACTATATGCTCGTAGTTAGGGTCTTTCACATTACCTAAAAACTTGGTTACAACTTTTTGAATGCAATCCAAGCTTGTTTTACCTCAGTAGTCATCTTGGTTTCAAAGGTGGAGTCGAACATTATTCTACGAATATCTGGTCCAACAAAAACACCATCAATTAATTCAGCTTCTGATAGATGTGGAAACTTTCCACTCAAGTACTTAAAACATTTTCCATTTTTGGGCAGGGCCTTGACAAACTGTTTCATTAAGCCTAACTTGATGTATTATAGAAGTAGAAGGAGGATCTTTTTTGGGTCATCATCAAGATCACATTTTGTACCAAATGTTCTTCTCGCCAAGTGTTAAAACATTTCTTATGAGTCATTGTTGTGTATACCTTTGTTTAACTCTTCCTGTACTGTCCCATTCATAAATAAAACATGGAAACTTTGTAAATCTCTGTTGTTGACCAAATAGCACGCAAACAACTTTTAAATCTCCACAGATCATCCAATTGTGAGCTGAATAGCTGATTTTCTATATAATTGTGTCAAGATTTTCATAAGTCTCTTTCATATAGACTAAATGAACAATAGGAACTAAAGCATAAGTGTTCCCATTGTTAAAGAGTATAGCTTTTAAACTTATTTTTAAAGAGTCTATAAAAAGCCTCCAATCATCCTTATTATACTAAATAACAAACTCATTAATTATACCACCAATTTCATAGCAGTAGACCAAATCTCCTTGCTGAATAAAAAAAATGAGCAAACTGTTGTTCTCTGTTCCTGTAGGCGACAAAAGATTCTTTTCTTTTAATCTTGAGCCAAGCAATTCTTATTTTTCTTTGTTAAACCCAAATCTCTTACTAAGTCATCTAACTCAGCTTGTGTTAACAACTGTGGTTCTAATTTTCTGAAGAACACTGGAATTCGCCATCACTTCCTGGATCACTTTAAATGTCATCAATACTTAGAGGAGGCTCAACGACTGGCACTTCAGGTTCATGCTCTACCGGACGGATAACAGACGGGAGGTTAGGATAAACAATTTTGGAATCTAATTTTTGGAGTTGTATCCAGAAACATCGACAGTACAAACAAAAATAACAATCATTTAAATGATTTTTTTTGCTGTCTTCATACTATAGGCACTGCAAATGTGAAAGATTTTTTTTCTTTCTTCGACCACTTCCTTAAATCCTCAACAAAACATAACATGAGGAGACCAACTTTTGTCTTGGACACCAATTTTCGCACCAAAATATGCAAAATACACGAAATGTTTCTCTGATGTTTTTTAATAACAAAATCACTACATATGTAACAAAAGTATTTGGACAGTTTTTACAAACGCGACTAGCAATACTTAAAAGCGTATATGTCAAACACTAAAAAGTGAGTTATGTATATTAGAATAAAGGAAATATACAGGTGTTAATGAAGAGGAAGAAGAAAAAATAGTGTTGTACAATTCATTAACAGTGTTACCAACCAACTAACATTAGATTTCTCTCTTCGGAAAACAAAATAAAATGTCATTATGTATTCAATTTTATTAAAAAAGTTTTTTCTCGTTGGCCTGTGTAATTACCAAAATGGAAAAATACGTAGAATAGTTTTAGTAAAATAGTTTACGTAATGAAAAATACTCTAGCTGCAGCAAATTCTAATTATATTTAAAATTCATAAAAAATCTTACACCTAATACCCAGAAAGTGCATGATTATTGATATAAATATTGATCCAACAAAACAGAGTTTGTGGAGAATTGTAATCTTTTCAGCCAATCACAAAAAGCACGCAAAACCGAAACTCATAGAATTTACTGGAAGTCGTAAAAGTGCAAATAGCCTATAAACTTTCCACGAAGTATATGAATTAATAAATTACATCCAGCACACTACAAGACATCTTCTATTGTTGTTTATTTTTACAAACAAGAAGAATAAAACAAATGTAAATACAAATTAAAATATAACATCTCAAATCTCCGAAACTTATCAGAATCTTCAACCATTTACCGTAATAAATAATCAATAACACAGGCCAACAAAAAAATTTTGAATAAATTTTTTTTTGTCTTTAATAGCTGTTTTTTATTAATTTTTATGTGCTAAACCCAAAACTGGTCTTAGTTTTTTTTTTGTATCAGCCATAGTTTTTGAGCAACCTGCTTTTGTTATATGGTTTAAAATCCCTATGCGGTATATGGTAAAATTAATGAAACTCTATGTCACAATCACGGTTTTTATTTACAGTAGGTTACTGAAAATAATGATACAGTATAGTAATGTATGTTTCACTAGTTAGACAGAATTGGTTTATACCGCCTTTCTCTTTTTTCTTTAAAGCTTCTTATATCAGTCGCTTATAGAGCTTCTCGATGAAGTGAGCAACAGTAGTCTCCAGGCCAGTGTCCCAGTCGCCCTAGTGGCGTTTTCCCATAAATTTAATATCCTGGTGAAAACTCTTACCCTGCTTCTTTTACTTCTTAAAAATGTTAGCTACAATAGTATTGTATTCTGGGTCTTTTGCATTTCTGAATAATTTTGCAACATCTTGCTTAAATGATACCCATGCTTCGCAAAACCACCTTTTTCAGTCTTAGTAATATAATTTGTAACTAAAATCTTTGCTAGTGTAAATAAAAGTTTTTTTAAGTAATTTTGGTTTTTACAAAAGAGTTTTTCAAAAGAATATCCATAATTAGCGCAGAGTCATTAAAAAAATTAAAGAGTTTTTGAAGATCCTCTTCACTTTTATGTGTTTGTTCTCTATTCCAAGAACCAGCTCTAGGTAAAACGCCTGCAGAGAGTTTACCCAAGGGAATTAGACGTTATAAGTCGTCAAGATCGAAGGAATGCACATCAGCATCATCTTGGTTGTAAGCAAATTTTATTACTTAGAATTAAGAAAATTTTTATTTATTAAACAAGATTTTTATGTCAGACTCCTCTGAGTGCTTAGCTAACTTAGAGCTAGATTTGGAAGCTAATTTAAACAAACATTTGAATAAGTACGTAGATATAGATTTAATAGAAAGAATAAATATTTTAAGAGTATCTCCTATAAATATAGATAATTTTGAGAATATAGCAGTTCCACAACTTAACGTAAAAAAATTCATGCATTCTTCCAAATTTTGACAGAAATTCGAATAAATTACCTTAATTTATTAAAGATTTGACAATACTAATAACATTATACTTATACAAAATAAATTTTTGCTTCATGGTATTATAAGTAAATTAACAGGTAGAACAAAGATATATCTGTATATGGATATGAAACTTGAGATGTAAGAAAAATGCATTATTTCAAAATTTTGGAGATCACAGAGATGAAAATTCGCCTACAAGGGACTTAGTTAATTTGAGACAAGACTCAACGGAATCTACAATGCATTTTTACGAAAAAATAATGGAACTTCTAAGCTATATTAACATTTACATACTGTGAGTCGATAATAATGCTAAAATAAATAAAAGCAAACAAGAATTGTTCCGTCAATACATTTCTAGTAGGCCTACCAGAACCAATGGGTCCCGTTATTAAAGCAATGAGACCAGGAAGTTTGGCAATAGCAATAAAATATATGCAAGAAGAAAACAATGTCCGATACCTTCAAAAAGATCATATAACTCAACCTTCAACATCAGGAAGAAACGAAAATTACCAAGAACATCGACCTCAAAGATCAACTCATCAGATGCCAGTACCCTTCCAAAAACCATTCTATTAAAAGCCAAATTTTGCATATCCGCAATGGCAGTAACCAGTTAGTCAATTCTACCCCACAGAACCAGTTCCAGTCTCAGTTCCACCAGACACTCCGGCAGCCAAACTTTAACCAATTCAAAACCTTTTGTAGGTACATCAATTTTTCAAAATGATTTCCAAAAATATTCAGCTGAAATTCCTTCATTTTAAGAATTTAATTCTGACAACAAAGTGAAATGTTATCTGTTTAAATTTCACAAAACTTTCGATGACCTTTTTGGCCTCGACAATCTTAAACTTTTAGAAGCCCAATTAAACTTTCCTAAATTACTTCTAGTTACAAAAAATTCTACAATCACCATTAAATATTACGTAACAAACAAAACACAATTTTATTTCATTTATTTGGAACCAAATTCAATTAGTCAAGTGAAAATTCTAGTAAAAAATTAAAAAGGAACAATCATTATTCCCAGAAAAATTGTGCAAGGCGTCGTAGTACGAGAATCTCTTACTAATGCCGAGAACCATCTGGCCTTGACCGATATCAACGGAGTTAAACACCATGAAGAGCCACTATATACGAAATTATATCGGTACTCATATGTACACAAATATGAAGTAAAGAAACAAATATCTTCAATGTTAGATCAAGTCATTATTAGACCAAGCCAATCACCATGGTCGTCACTCATATGGATCCTGCCAAAAAAAAACAGATTCATCTGGTAAAATAAAGTGGAGGATTGTGGTAGATTATAGGAAGAACAACGAGAAAACAATAGAAGACCGATTTAAAATTACTCATATTAGCAATATTCAAAACAAATTGGGAAACAGACTGGGACAGCCACAGGCAACTGGATTATTTCATGATGCAGGTGCTCACAGGACACGGATATTTTAGGGCCTACCTCTCTAGGTTCGGAAAGGCTGACATAGATGAATGCCTATACTGGGGACACTCACTCAGACACTGTGACACATACGATGTTAGAGTGCAACAAATGGATAGTAGAAAGGAACAGAATTGAAAGAAGAGACCGGTGTGAATTTTGTTACAGTGGGAAAATGATTGAGAGAATGATTGAAAATAAAAAAGATTGGAATAGCGTACACAACTATATCCATGCAGTGATCAAGAAAAAAAACAAGGAAGAAAACAGCTGGACCAACGGCAAAGGTAAGAGGGAAATATGCTGGAAGTTGAAGCGAGAAAAGTAGATCAGACTGTATGAGTTAGACTGCGTGAGTCAGACTGTGGGGAAGGAAAAAATGCCCTTCTGGGATTGATGCCGTACTAGGGGCGATGAGGGTCTTTCATGCACTACCTGGAACGAGACAGGGAGCCTCCTTGCTGAAAGTCTGTGGATGAATGAAGGTGGTGCTTCGGAAGTGATGCCGGCCTTACAGAGGCCATTCCGCTCCCGGATCGCTAGTTAACAGAGGAGGGTCTGGTTTAGCAGGTAGGCGTTCGGCGTAAACTCGGCGACGAGAAGGCATTTTAAAGTACCTCGGGGACTATCGCCGGGAGTACGAAAAACGAATCCTGCACTAAGGTCAGTCAGGCGGCGTCCTGGACTGAGATGTCTTTTAAAGATTCCAGACCCCACTCTATAAAGACAAAAAAAAAAGTCGCAGGTCATTAATTTTGTATTACCTACCTACGTTATAAATGCCGTACAACAATGTTTGACCAAAAAAAAAGTTACTCCCTTGAGTGGAAACTTTATCTTACCTGTGACTTACATGTACCGATAAGAATTGACGACATAGTTTTTAAAGTTGTTATTACATATTTTAGGATTGTTTTATATGTAATTCTTGCTGTTTTATTTTAACTATTAATATTTGCCTTCTATTTACTTCCCTAATGGCTTTTCTGTTTCATTACTTTATGTTCGAAATATTGTTTAGGACTTTTAGCACATTCTGACAACATCGCAAATATTTTCGTAATCATTTTTGTTCAGTGTATAATGCATAGAGAATTGGTTCTTATTTTAAAATGTTACACAATGGTATCTTTCTATTTGTCGTTTTTCCTATCGCAGTGACTAATTCACACAATTTACATTTCTACCGTTGCTATAGTCCGTAATACTAGATTTAAAATAAATGTCACATCAAAAATGTTTAGGAAATACCAAGTTTTCCCACACGCTGTTATAATATGCGTAATTAGTCAGCAGTTAATTAATCTTAATTTTAGTGTAATGTAATTTTCTTTTGATGAAATAACGAAACGAAAGTTAAGAAGTGCACAAGCAAAACATAAAAATCTAATAACAAATATGTTTAATAATATGTGTTTCCTAGAGCAGCATTAATTACAGCTTGATACCGTCTTGGCATGGTTAAAATTAAATAATCAATTTCTTTTTGAGGCAATAGCATCCATGCTTATGTAAGAAGATTTTGAAGAAAAGTAATTCGTCTCTGAAGTATATCCCTATATACTTGATAGGATTAAAATCTGGCCATTGCGCTGGCCACTGTAAAAGTGTAATATCCTCATTATAAAACCAATCTCTTACTGTTGCTGTAGTATGTGGTCTTTTATTATCTTGTATGTAACGCATATCAGGACCTACAATAGTGGCAAATGTAAGACAACAGATTCTAAGATACGATCAATATATTGGTATTGATTTAAACTCATCATCATGATCATCATTAGTAGCTCGACAACCCTTTCTGGGTCCTGGCTTGTTCTTAAATTTTCCGCCATTCTGTTGTGTTCCTTGCTTTGTTTTTCCAGTTGGTAATCTTAAGTGTTTCCAGATCTTGTTCCACTTGTCCCATGTATCTAAGTTTGGGTCTTCCCTTTAACCTTCTTCCTACTGCGATTTATAATGCCTTCCAAAAAAACGGCAACAGTTCGATGACGAAAAATTATTCCATCCCATATCCTAACTTATAGATCACTATATGAATGAACACTATGGATATGCCTGAGTCTCTTTTGTCGACCAGGTTTACTCCAAACTCTCACTCTTTTTGATTCAGGGTAGCTATAAAACCTAGTTTTAGATGTCACTTACAAAGAACTCCATTTTTGAAGCCCCAATGCATTGTTGTTCACACATAACACAGTAATCTTATGGTTATTTTTTAGGGGTCCAGAGACTTCACGTGCTCTTCATGCACATTTCGACCAGCTAATCCTATCACATACCGATCCTGTCGAAGGGTAGTTTTACGTTGACGACATTCATGTCTTTTAGCACGACATTCCAAAATTACTTAGATCGACGTCACAATCGCAAAATCTCACTCCGAGACATGTCAAAATGACGTGCAGCATCGGCTTGTGAAAGACCAGCCTTAATCATATTCATTGCACTTACCATTTGAACATATGTTAAATGCCGAAGCTCGATGACTATCCTTGCGTTTATTAATCTTGGTTTAGTAAAATTTTAAAGTAAATGCAGACATTCTTTAAAAAATTTGAGCATTTTTTCTTTGTAATTTAAAACAATTAATCGTACATATTTGAAGCGCTGTAACTTTTACCTTAAAGTGCGATTGATAGATTAATTTTCATGGCATATCTTGATTTGTAGAAAACAACATGGTATGTATTAACAAAAAGTGTATAAGTTTTTATTAAAAAAAGAGGAGTATAGTCATTTAATGTGTGTATATTCTTATCTATTAATTTTGGCTTTTCCTAAAATGTTTTATAATCACATATAGAATTAAGAAAATATTTGTATAAAATGAACAAACATGTTATTTAAGCTTTAAAAGGAAATATTCGACTAAAAAAGTTGTCTTTATCATAACTAGTTTATTTTAACATTAATTAAAAATTTGAAAAATAAAAAATACGCAACAAACATTCTTTGATCCTTTTTGGATCATAGTTACTCATGCACATATTCTCAAAATTAAAAAATGCATCAAACAAATACATTATTTATTTTAACGAATTTTTACATAAATATAAGTACCAGTCCACTCATAATTAACATAGTAATTCGAAATTTCGTCAGAAAATCCTGCTTAATCACCAGCAAACCATTAGATTTACCACCAATACCAAGGGTAACCATACTTGTAATTATATCCAACGGTGGGCCATACCCAAGGGTTATAGGACGTCACGTATGGCCAGCCATATCCGCCATAGCTCGGCGACGGTACTGGATTTGCTTTCGGCGCTGCAATTGGAGCTGGATCAGGTATCGGATTGGGATTAGGCACAGCACTAACGTAAAGCACAAACAGTAGCACGAAAACCAAAATTTTATACATTTTTTTCGAATCAGAAGCGGCTTGGTTTAATAAATTTGCGTTACTAATGCGTCGTTATAATTTTCCTTCGATTTTATACGGGTTAAAACAATTTTATCGGCAATTGAAGCAATTTTTGCATACGGGTTGAGGTTTGTAACAGTCACTTTGTCCCTGATCAAGCTTTAATTAATCTATTTCAATATATTGAATTTCTAATAACTTAATGACTTTGTAGCAATCTTATCAGGTCTTTTGTAATAGAAGTCAGTAAAAATAAAATATGTATTTTGATTAACTTAATATGTTGGTGTTAATTATTATGCAATTTTAAGGTTGCTATGCAATTATTTTCATCGTTATTCTTGACAAAAAAAAAATAAATAGTTGACTTAAGAAGCATTTACTATATCTTTTTAATCATTGCTCTTCGTTAATGAATGTTTTTAGGTTTTTAAATGGGAATAGGGATAGATTACGTTGCCCCAGACTTTTTATTAAACAGTGTCCATACAAATATTTCCCAACGAACTCCACAAAAATATAGGTTACAAAAAGTATATAAAAGTTAACATAACAAACCAATACACTTGATTATCGAAGATCCTGACATCGAATTATTACTATTATTTTATTTATTATGATTAATCGTTAGTTTACCTGCAAAAATTGTATATCTTTTGACTGCAAATTTGGCACACACCGTACATTTATGTAATAATAACATTATATACCAAGTGTCATGACTCTTTGTTATCTCTATCCGGAATTATTTGTAACTTGACCGATTGTGAGTTTTGAGCTATTAAAACACAAACTCAACCTGGTTATTTTCAATTATTTCTAGGATTTTAGAATCGAGAACTGATTTTTAATACTCTTGAACTTGTCATAAAGAAATACCAAAAATAAAATAAACTTAATAAAGTAAAGATATGGTATTGAGTCTAAGAAAGAATGACATAATAATAGGCAAAGAAGTTCTTATGGTCTATTTACAGTTTCGCTCTACTCTCAGTACGCTTTTATTTCGGTAAAATATTCTTAGATGAGAAATATCAAGCTTAAATATAATTAACCTTTATCCAATTCCGCTTTTATATCGATATATTTAAAAAAAAATTACCGGAGCAAACTTAAACTGTTAGCGATAGTGTGTGCACTTTTTTGTGCACCGTCTCTATTCTTTCGGTATTCCTGGAAAGTACGAGTGTATTTATTCACTTTGAGTTACTTGAAAATAAATATTCATGATAAATACAATCGAAGCCAAAAGACTTAACTGGTATGGACACCTGCAGAGAAAATAGATGGCCAGAAAAGATACAAAAATGTACCCTGCCCACTAGAATAAAACCGAAAACCAGGTAGACTAAGATGACCCTGGAGAGAAGAGATCGAAGATGCAATGACCACCACGTTGCATCATCTACTGCGCAACTTGCTTGATGTAAAGTAAATGTCTCAGCCTGCACCTGAAAATAATTTCTTATTAGCAACATGTTTATCCAGTTGCTTACCTATGTCCATAAATTATATTCCCCCTTGATATCGCGGTAATGTTGTTCTCTCTACTGCACTGCGTGGAAGGTATTTTTGTGCCATTGGAAAAAGTGTTACTTACTTTCCGCTGAAGACTCTCTATATCCAATTTTGACCACTTTATAATACCAAATGAGTACCTCAACGCGGAATAGGTGTACGTATTTAATGCCTTAAACACATTTGTACTATTAAAATATTATCGATTTAGTTGACTTACTCTTCGTACGAACTTGGAGCTTAGTTTGGTTTTCGTTTGCTTGTGGTCAATTTTCCGAGCTTGCTTTACTCCGAGATATTTGTACATATAAAAGTTAAGGTGAAAAAACAAACGATGTTCATTTTATAATATAAGAATTTCAGATAATCAACTTATTATGTTGACAATATACAAAAAGCTCAGTAATTTTTTTGTACTCACCCTGGTAATAATTAACAAGTTATTAGCAAAATAAAACACCACAAAAGCACAAATAGTGTAACCACGTGAACGAATCCGTTTACACTGAATAACTAAGATTATTGTGCAGCCCACGATATTCTAGGTTTGTTTGCCAGATAGACGGGTAGTACATAATTAAATCAAGTCGTTTTCTAAGCTTAAAATTCATTAGAGGGTACCGTGGAAGCGAAAAATCAGGGTGATGCAAATATGCATCGCTACGCATTGTAGGGTTGTAAGGACTGTTATCCGTTTGTTATGTTTATCTCAACAAGATGTGTACAGACAGACGTCCTATCTAATATAATACGCAAGTGTTCCACTTGTTTTTCGTATAGTACCATCGTAGTTTTTTAACTATATCAGCTTCACCTGTACTTTCCTAGTTTTTGATTAAATGGTCAGTTTTCTCTTGGATGCAACTAAAGGAATGGTCAAAGAATTCAGTAAACGAGGATGAAACATACATTAAAAATAGACTGACAAATTACAGATATGCAAAAATGAGCACAGCGTACAATGGACATCAATATTCATGAAACAAGCAGACATGAAAAAGAGAAAAATCAAAAAAGCAGCTCTTATCTTACATATTAAAGATAAATTAATAACAAACCCATCAGAACAAGCAATGACAGAGCAATTAACAACATTATTTAATCAAATTATAAAACACAATAAAATAGCGGAAGAATTTAGAACGAGCGAACTAATTCTACTATTTAAAAAAAGAAATAAAAAACAACCATAAAACTACAGAAGTATAAACTTGTTAAATACTACGCTAAAACTAACAACTAAAATTTTACAAGTGCTAATAAATCAGAGGATAAGTTTAGCAGATGAACAACAGGGTTTTTGTAGTGGAAGATCGTGTACAGATGCAATATTTGTTATAAAGCAAATTACTGAGAAATTACTAGGGTATAATATACCAGCATTTCTGTGTCTGATTGACCTAAAGAAAGCGTTTGACAGAGTAAGACTCAAAGACTCAATCCATCTTCTATATAATAGAGAAGTTCCCCTAAATATTATAGAAACTATCGAAAACATTTACCAAAACAACAAAATGGAAGTCAGAATAGATGGACAACTTACAGAAGCCTGGAGAAAGAAGTGAGAGATCAAGTACAAAAAGCAAATAGACTGGCAGGATGCCTTAATAACACTATATAGTGAAACAGACACATTAACACTGAGATGAAGTCAAGAATTTATACAGCCAGTGTAAGACCAATAATGATATATGCCTCAGAAACAAGACCCGATACAGCCACAACACAAAGACCACTGGAAAAAGCAGAAATGAGAGTACTGAGAAGTATTACAGGAAATACGTTGAGAGATCGAAAGAGAAGTGAAGACATTAGAAGAAAATGTAACGTACAGTATATAAATTAATAGGCACCAAATTGAAAAAAGAATGGAATAACCACATAAGCTGAATGGAGGAGACCCGCGACGTTAAAATAGTAAGAGATAAGTCACCAATCGGCAGAAGAAGTATCTGACGACCGCGCAAAAGATGGACTGACAACCCTCCATAGAGGTATTTATCCGTCAATAAACAAGCAGAATTGCTTATAAAAAGGAAGAAGAAGAAATCCATGAGCTCAATGTTGCACCCTTTTTTTGTCAATACTAAAAGAAGAAGTCAGCAACAACAATATAACGACATTAGCGGATTAGTAGAAAGTCAGAAACACATGATCTACAATAATTATTCATAAAACATATGCACGGCAATAGGTAATAGAATAGAATAAAATAGAAATATGCTTTATGGCCACTCCACTGAAAATTGTACAATTTTATAGACAAGCTTACAAAAAGTAAAAAAAATAACAATAACAATTAAAATTTACTAAAATTACATAATTCGTCAATATCACAAAATAAAACAAAATAATATACAATCCATTGCAAAATTTCACTAAATTGCAAATTGCATAATAAAACCTTACGAACTAGTTTACGAATAAGTTTAAGCTGCTGCATGTGATACACATATATATATATATATATATATATATATATATATATATATATATATATATATATATATATATATGTATGTATATATATATGTATATATATATATATATATATATATATATATATATATATATATATAAAATACTTTGTTGCTTGTATCTAAACGTACTGTAATTTCTGAGTTATTCGTTAAGTAACTCTTCCACTGAATAATATGGTCTTTCAGATAGATAGACTTTTGTCAATTTACGGAACTTAAGGAAAGAAGAAAGAAGGAAAGAGAAATAAACACACAAAGCAATTAGAATTTGATAATATCCTGATGGTACAAACACCGCCCATACAATTTTCAACTAAACGAATGACTATGACATTCTAGATCGAGGCAAAAAGTCAGCAGTCAATTTTAGTCTCCAAACAAGTATTTATTATAATATTATGTAACAGCTCTCAAATTTAAAGTAATATTTTCTGAAAATAATTTCTGGAATTGAAATCGAAACGTCAAATCACTATCCTAAAATGTAATTTTTATTACAATCAATTGTGGCTTAATTCCATATACAATAATATTTACATTAAATTTGTTAAAATAATACGAGTGCACAATTTTGGTTCTACCAAGTATTTGTCAAATGCTTTATCGAGGCCAATATACCTAAACATATATTTGACGTGTGTTTTATAAGGCCAATCTAATTATTTCATTTACAGCAAGGAAACTATCATTAATTTAATTAATACCTTTATAATTACATTAAACTAGAAAGATTTTGAAATAAATATTGCAGTCAATGTCACGTAAGACATTTGTCGTTACAATTAAGTAGAGGAAAAAAGATAACAAGCGGTACGTTGACCGTTAATTTCCGAAGAGCTTCTCTTTCGACACAAAGGTACCCGAGTTATCCAAGGGTACTTTCATGTGTGTAATGCCGTGAACTCAAAGGTTAATAGTGCGTGTGGAAGTGATTTAAATCCTACGACCTTGTTAAATGTGAACCAAATACATGGAGTACAATCAAAAAAAATTATGATGTCTTCATTGTGGATTTGTAAAGTTGTTTTTACTTTCTCATGCCATATACCCATTTGTCTTTTTCTTTAAATTTACCTGATTTGATTTAAAAGTGAGGTGACTATATATGTTTATAATTATATACAGCGTGTCAATTGTAAAACTTACAATCTGCTGTATCTCACCAACAAAAGCTTATATCGAAGAACGATTGAAACCGGTTCTAGGATAGTAAGGGGGAATAAAATGACATAAAAGAGAACTCACAACCATCAACCCTCTAGGCCCCACCCACCACAACCAAAAAAGTTTAAATTGCAAACCCCCTTTGATACTTCAGTGAAAAAACTATAAAAAATGCTATCCCATGGTATGTATAAATAATAATTACACAGGGTGAAGAAATAATTGTGTTACTTTGGCTTAAATGGAAAATTTAATGAGGTTTTTGTTGATTCTGTTGACGACCCTGTCTAATTATTGTTTAATAATTATACAGGGTGTTAGTATCAGCCGGCTTACTATGACTTTTGTATTTGTAATTCTATCTTCCGGACTATTATTTTTAATGGTAAATTCCCGTCGGTTTTTTTTTTGGGTTCGGTCAGATTCAATAATTTTTAGTTTATTTAAGAATTTTAAATGTCATTAGTTTTCATCATTTGTACAATCGGTACTGTCATTCAGAACCAGTGTTATTTACGAACAGTTGAAATATTTCATAAAAGGCATCCGGGCAAAAATTATAAGTCACGTGTACGTCGGCGATTTAGTTGGAAAGTTTATAGAAACGGTATCAGGGCAAAATAAACAAAGGGATGCCTCAAGATTACTGAATAAGGCATCCCAAATTGAGGTCTTTGGAAATTTGCAATAGAGTCTACTGCATCAACACGTCAAGTATCTACAACGATAGGACTTTCACATGAGTCGGTTAGAGAGATGTTGAAATTACAAAAGTTTCACCCGTACAAAACACAAATTCTTCAAGAACTAGGCGATGGTGATCCATACCAACGAATTGAGTTTTCTGAACTCATGACTAAAAGAATTCGCGTTGAACCGAGAATGTTAAAAAATATTTGTTTCACTGATGAACGTACTTTTATGCTGAATGATAATGTAAATAAACAAGACTGTCGGTAGGTACTGGAATGATGCGAACCCGCATCGATTCAGAGAAGGTATCAAAACTCAGGTACTCAATATCCTCAAAAAGTGAATGTTTGGGCAAGAATATTAGGCGATGCTATAATTGGCCCCTTGTTTATACCAGGCAATTTAAGTGGCTACATTTATCTCGATATGCTGGAAAACACCATAGAACCTTTAATTGTGTATGAATTAGAGAATTAAAGGAACGATCAAGGCAACCTACCTCTAGACGAAGATTTGCTGCATTTCCAACAAAATGGAGCATCTCCTCACTAAGCAGCTCCAGTGGATTGGAAGGAGAGGTTTTATCGTTATCCAGTTGTTTATAAAACTCAACCTGCGTCACTTTTTGGAATTGCGAGAAAGAATTACGCAAGCATGTCGCCCTATTACTAGAACGACTTTTGTCAAAGTTCGTGCAGAATTTGAAAATAGGCTGTATTACTTGCAGATTAATAATATTTAAGTGTAATATTATACCCTTATTCATGTGAAGAGATAGCAGTTTGAATTCGTCTAAAAAGAGTTTATTATCGTTAAAAAAGAGAATCAAGAACAATGCTATTTCTTACGCCATTAAGTAATTTGACAATTGTACCATACAATTTACAATATGTCAATGTCAATAAAACTTAAACAGTCATACAACCTAAAACTTTAAATAACTAAAAATAACTAAGCCCTGCTGTTTCACTTAAAATAAACATAGGTTTACTTTTACATCCCCCTACCAAAAAGGTATGATAAACCATCTAAGTATATGGTTTATCACAAGGCATCAATTTTGAAATATGGAAATAATTCATATCATTCTTTTTGTATCCAATATCTACTTCATATAATGTATTTGAAATTTGTTTTTTTATTTGAAATGGACCTACTCTTACTTCGTCAAGTTTTTTTCTATTTAGTTTTGATTTATTTTCTACATATGCCCAATCTCCCTCTTTGAATTCATAGGATTTTCTATTTTTGTCATACAGTTTTTTATTATATTCATGGTGTCGTACCGAATTTTTATAGGCTATTTCTTTATCTTTTGATACATTTGTTGTCTCACACAGTTCCTCGGGAACAATCGGATCTGATTTTCCAAAAAGCAAATATTCTGGGCTATATCCGGTTACAGAATGATCTGTTTTATTGTATTCCTCTATACATTCTTCAGCTATTTTTGTCCATGCTGGAATTCTAGTTTCATTTTGTTTGCATCTTATTCTGTTAACTAATGTCTGATTAAGTCTTTCATTTAATCCATTCGAGAATGGACAGTCTACTGCTGTAAAAATTAATTGAATATTTAAATGTTTCATATGATTTCTAAATATTTTGGAATTAATTCCTGGATACTGATCTGTTAATAATGTTTTTATGGGGTGTTTATCTTGAATTTTGGCGATTAATTTTATGAAATCATCTGTGGTCTGATTTTTAGAAGTAACTGCAAACGCATATCTGGTGAAGTGATCTACAAGTAAGTGGAGGTATTTTTTTGTCGAACGATTGCCACCAAATCCTCCTATTGTATCTAAGGACATTATCTGAAAAGGTTCTTTTGCTGGACCCAATTGTGACAGAAGACCATATTTTGGACCAATTCTTGTTTTATTTTTACAGCAGATCTCGCATTTTTGACAGATATCCTTTGCTAGTGAATCTATATTCTTAATGTAGTAAAAATTTCTAATTTTGTTTGTTACTTTACCAGCACAAACATGACCAAAAAATTTGTGAACTTTTGTTATTAACTCTTTTCCAAAATCTTTGGATAAAATTATTCTTTTTTCATTCTTCCTTAATTTATAAAATATATCTTGGTTCAAAATTGTTCCTCTCATTGTATCTATAACTTGTCGATTATTATTTTGGTCTTGTTTTATCTCAGGTAATGTGACTAGGTTTACTGTTCTTATGAATGTTTCTGCATTTTTCATATTTTCCAACACTGGGTTTCTAGAAAGGCAGTCTGCTTCTACATTTTCTTTTCCAGGTTCATATTTAATGTCGAAGTCAAATTGTGAAAGAAAATGTGTCATATCTCCTAATTCTTCATCTGGTCTTGTACGAAGTTCTCTTCCCTCAAGGGGTTTATGATCAGTAATAACGAGAAATTTTCTTCCCATTAGCCAGTATTGCCAAAATTTTATTGCTTCTTTAATTGCCAGGCATTCTAAAAAAATAGCCTTTTTATTTTTTTGATATTTGTTCAATTTTTTTGAAAAGTATGCTACGGGTTTCATTTCTCCATCTCTTTGTTTTTGTTTCAGAACCGCACCAATTCCTAGAACACTAGCATCTGTATATATAGTTGTAGGAGCATTTGGGTTAAAAATGGCTAGTATAGGTTCAGAACAGAGGATATTCTTTGCCCTATCAAAAGCTGTTTGGCAGCTTAAAGACCAGTGGAATTTGATATCTTTTCTAAGTAAATTATGTAGTGGCTCTAATAACCTAGCTGAATCTTTTATATATTTGTGGTAAAAATTTACTTTTCCCAAAAACTGTCGTACTTTTTTTCTCGTGTCTGGTGCTGGAAAATCTCTGATCGATATTAAATTATCATGTAACGGACGAACTGAATTGTGTCCCACAATGTGTCCCAAATATTTAACCTCTTCTCTTGCAAAATTACATTTTAGAAGTTTGAGCCTAAATCCCTCTTCAATAATTGCTTTCATAAGTCTTTCTATATGGTCTAAGTGTTCTTCAAATGATAATGAGAATATTAAAATGTCATCTATGTAGTTTATACAAAATGAATTTAAATTATGCTTCCTGATAATATTACTTAAAATTCTTTGAAATATTGCGGGAGATGTTTTAAGCCCAAAAGGTAAGCATTTCCATTGCCAATGACCACTTTGGGTAACGAAGGCTGTCTTGTATTTATCTTTTATCCGAACTGGAATACACCAAAAAGCAGAATTTATATCTAAAGTAGTAAAGAACCTAGCATTCCTTGTTTTGGTCAAAATCTCGTCAATTAAAGGAAAAGGTTGGGGTTCAGGAATAATTAATTTGTTTAACTCACGAAAGTCAATGCACAATCTTGTTTTAGATCCTTCATCTTTTTTAAAAGCCAATGTAACAGGTGCTGCAAAAGGTGAAGATGATTCTTCTATTAAATTTGCTTTTAATAATTGTCCTATTTGAAATTCTATCTCTTTTTGGTCTTCTATGGAGCATCTATAGGGTCTTTTTGCAACAAATTTATGTTCTAAAAGTTTAATTTGAGCTTCATTATTTTGAACCTGCCCAATGTCAAATTTATGTTTTGCAAAAATATTGTCATATTTATTTAGTAATATTTCTATTTTATTTTTCTGATCTGGCAATAAATGTTGTAATTTTGCTTCAAAAAGTTCTGTGGGAATTCCCTCATTAAAGTTTATGGAGTATTCTGTAATATTAATATTATAATTAAATTTTTCGATTTTTTCTTCAATTTTTCCGTATAATCTTTGATAAATCTCTAAATCAAAATCTTGTTTCATTTGAAAATTTAAAATAGAATCTAATCCGAGTAGAATATCGTACTCAAAATATTCATCATTAATTACAAAAAGATTAATATTTTTCTCAATTTTATTAATTTTCAGTTTTGCAATTAGTTTTCCTGTAAAATTTGTTCTGCCATTTATCGTTTTAAACATATTCCTATCTTCTTGAATATCTAATCCTAACTTTCTTGCCACCTTCGAATTCAGAAGAGTAACATTTGAGCCTGGGTCATAAACTCCACATAATTCTTTATTATTTAGGAATACTTTTAATTTGATCAATGGCAGCAAATCTAGTTTTTTTGTTCAGTTACTGTTTCATTTAATGTCTCCTGTATAGCAATATTATTAATATATTTAATATCATTTGATTTGTTTTCTTTTGTTACCTTTTTATCTTTTTGCTTTAAACGTTATATTGCCTCTGGATGAAACCTCCCAGGGAATCCTTTTCTATCACAATATTGACAAGTAGTTTTCTGTTCTTCTGGTATTATAGTAGATTTTTGATAAAAATTTGGTTTTGTCTCCAATTTATTCTTCTTTTTTATAACTAAACTTTCCAATTTTCGTAATTCACCTACCAATTTTTCCATTGTTGTAACGTCAGCTCTATTAATATTATCTTGTATATAAATTGGCAAATTTGTTACAATTAAATCAATTAGTATATCAATGGGAAAATCATTCTTTATATTTAGCAATAAATTTTCTTTACGAAACGCATAATCAACAATACTACCACCTATATACCTAAAAGAATAAGCTTGCCTATGATTATGCCAACCTGTTTCACAAAAACTATCTAAAAAATTAATTTTCCATACCTCAAAACTGTTATCTAAGCCTAATGTTATTATTTTTGATTCAAACCATTCTTTTGCTATTCCATCAAGAAACAAACGTAGAATCAAAATCTTGTCTTCATCAGCAACCACCTCACATCGCAAACATTCTGATTCGAAGGTCTTGAGCCATGAATTCATTGGAACATTATTTCCATCAAAATTTCGAAGTACAAAATCATCTTTTATTTTTTTTAAATTATTCTTTTCAACTTTAGGTAAATTTGTGTCATTAAATTTCTGGAGCAACTCAGCAAATGATGGAAATTGTTCAGCTGTTTCTATCTTCTCATACACTGGTAATAAGGTCTGTTGTAAGTACTCACTTTGATAAACCACATCACCATCTGAATCAAAATAAATCTCCTTCAAATTGTCTTCTAATGCTATAGTACATGTTCTAAAGGATCCTCTTGTTTTCATAGATGCTAATATATTCTTCACTTTTTTCAGATGAAATAGTTCAGAATGATCAATTTGAAGTTGTTTTTCAAAGGGGATTTCATAATAAAAACGGGACCCTGTTGGCTGCAGCCACTTAAATTTATATACATTTTTCTTACTATCACTACTGTTTGCTTCTATAGCCATGCAAATTCTCATTGATGTAAAATTCATTCTTAAATATCGTTTTATCCAAATAACGGCTTGGAAATTTATAGTTATCACTATATTTTTTTTATCAGCTTAAGTTCTTGATTTATAAGTGTAATATCATACCCTTATTCATGTGAAGAGATAGCAGTTTGAATTCGTCTAAAAAGAGTTTATTATCGTTAAAATTCTACAATATAAATTATTAACAATAATAACATAACTAAAATAACTTAACAAATATACAAACCTAAAAAGAGAATCAAGAACAATGCTATTTCTTACGCCATTAAGTAATTTGACAATTGTACCATACAATTTACAATATGTCAATGTCAATAAAACTTAAACAGTCATACAACCTAAAACTTTAAATAACTAAAAATAACTAAGTCCTGCTGTTTCACTTAAAATAAACATAGGTTTACTTTTACATATATATATAATAATAATAGATTATGTTATCATTTAACATACTTGTTAAGAACAGTAATTCTTTAACAATAAAGTATATTTACTTACACTCTATAAAAGATTTTTGTTGACAATCGGTTAGAAGCAAACGGTACACTACAAAATAAGCTATATTTTCGTGTTTGCCACTCCTAATGATATCTGAATAATATGCATAAAATACTCATTTTTAATGTACAGTTAAAACATTTAAAAGCCTATCTCCAAACGATCATCATTTTTTTCATTATTTCAAATATTTAATAATATTTATTTTAGTTTATATAAAAATACTAACAATTGTATTGCAAAACTTAGGTACGTTGGTCAGCCATTTTTTTGGCTAACAAACATGTTAGATTATGTTAGTAATATAAATTACAATAAAGTGCATGTTAACACCATAACTAGGTTAAGTGGGCAATGATATGATGGTAATCACAACACCATAACTCCACGTTCTTTTACTACTTCATATACAATATACTTCCTAAATTTAACTGAATATAGTTTACACAACTGTTAATGTTCTTTTTTGAGTATTCCTTTTTCTTTCTTTATTTCCATACTTATTTATCAATCTAAGAGCTATTTCTTTTTTGTACGTCAAAAAATCAACCTGTTTACTGCCTCTATTGATTAAAAAAAAGCCTTTCACTCAGTGCCGTAGATAAGTGTCTTATTTTAAATATAATGAAAGGAAAGAATCAGTCCGGAGTATTTTATTTGCTAAATCATTATTGATCATAAACAAATGAAAATAGATATAACTTTTGAGTTCCTATCAGTAGGAAGGTAGCTACATCGCTCATATCTTAATATTAAAAATTTGTTTAAGACAATAAATAAGTAAGCATGTTCCACGAATAGCTACTCATTTGGTATTGTTAAGTGGTCTAAAATGTATATAAGTAGACAGTTTTCAGCGTAAAGTGGGAACACGTCTCACAAAGGCATAAAAACAGCATCCTCTAAAGGCACTACCGTGGTATTCAGGGAAGAGGACTTACGTATCTAGGTGAGCAATATGAATAATAGATTTCTAATTTAAAATCTTTTTTTTATAATTAGGCTAAAACATCTACTTTACATTGCGCACTTTGCCTAGTAGCTAACGCAAAATCGCCGTAACTAAAGGAACAAGAAATGCGTATAAATTAAGAAAAAAATACGCATATTAATGGGTAAACCTCTAGATGGAAGACATCCCAATAAAGTCAACAAAGACTACATATTATCGTCAATACAGTGCCGGATGGCACTAACTATTGGATGGGTGACATTAAGAAAGATGCTACCCAAAACAGGGGGTTTCCAACTCGTCATTCAGGATAAGGTTACTTCAACCAAAAATTACCTGAATTATATCGTCAAAAACTCTCCAGTGAAAAAGGACAAATGCCGTTATAGATGTTACGCCCAAAAAACCATCCAACATCTTACAGGGGCTGTTCGGAGTTTGTCGGTACTGACTATAAAAAATGGCATAATCCAGTAGAAAATAACTTTTACCAACAACAAATTGGGGCTTCTTCGAACCAAAAATCTTCCTTATTACCAATACGTTCATAATACTATACCTAAAAATGACAATGTCAGTCTATACTGGGGCCGTACTCTACAAACCATCCAATGACATTTAATTTACCGGATCTCATATTAGTTAATATACTATCTTAATAAACAACACTACAGTTGTGTCCATCGTTCTTTATCCTTACGTCATTAATACTTGGCGAGATCAAACACATACTTTTCATCCAGCATCTTTCATTGATGAAACTCACATTTCACACTCATATTTCATCCACGCATGAAACTAAAGACAAACCAGTTACCGCCTGTTATTAAGTAAAGACACATGTTATTTTTATGAGTGCACTAGACTAGAGGTCCCTTAAGCTAGCGGGGACACATGAGCGGAATCCAATTTAACCTACGTAATATTTTTTCACCAATTTTTCACTAATTTATTACCACCCTAATAATTTTTCACCACTAAACCAACCTTAAGGGGAGCGATTCTGCTGGCTTAAGGTTCAAGCTAGCAGAATTCAAAAAAAAAACTTTTTGTTGATGGCATATTTTTTCACCCATTTTTCACTAATTTATTACCACCCTAATATTTTTTCACCATCAAACCACCCTTAAGGGAAGCGATTCTGCTGGCTTAAGGTTCAAGCTAGCAGAATTCAAAAAAAAAAATTTTTGTTGATGGCATATTTTTTCACCCATTTTTCACTAATTTATTACCACCCTAATAATTTTTCACCACCAAACCACCCTTAATGGGAGCGATTCTGCTGGCTTAAGGTTTAAGCTAGCAGAATTCAAAAAAAAAACTTTTTGTTGATGGCATATTTTTTCACCCATTTTTCACTAATTTATTACCACCCTAATATTTTTTCACCACCAAACCACCCTTAATGGGAACGATTCTGCTGGCTTAAGGTTCAAGCTAGCAGAATTCAGAAAAAAAACTTTTTTTTGGTGGCATATTTTTTCACTAATTTTTCACTAATCTATTACCACCCTAATAATTTTTCACCACCAAACCACCCTTAATGGGAGCGATTCTGCTGGCTTAAGGTTTAAGCTAGCAGAATTAAAAAAAAAAACTTTTTGTTGATGGCATATTTTTTCACCCATTTTTCACTAATTTATTACCACCCTAATATTTTTTCACCATCAAACCACCCTTAAGGGAAGCGATTCTGCTGGCTTACGGTTCAAGCTAGCAGAATTAAAAAAAATATTTATGATCTACCACAGTGTTCTGCTAGGTTTTTACGAATTTATTACAACTTTAGTAATTTTTACTACCCCTTACTACCCCTTTAACAAAAATTAAATAAATTTGTTTTTTCAAAAATACTTGAATACATTTACACGGTGTGTGTGTGTGCAAGTGTGTGTGTGTGTGTTAAAAACACTTCTGTTGTAATAATTGGTATATTTAATTAAAAATTACTACTTACCTATTACTTATTAATTACTTACTAAAAGTACTACAAATTTCACTGGACTGATAAGTCCGAAAACGTTTTGAACTTAATCCTTTAGGATTTTTAAAATTTAACTAAATATACCAATCACAACAGTGTTTTACTTCAATGTTCGAGTTTTTTAACTATATGATATACAGCCAACTCACGGGAATGATCCCTTTTTGTTGTAAAATTTTGTTAAAAAATAGGTAGTGTACAAAACAACAATATTGCAATGTTTAGCATATAAAAAAGTTGGTGAAGTTGGTGTTTGTGTAAATTCTAGCATTTAAAGATGTAAACTACTTTCCTTATTTGAATTTCTAGTATTTATGGGAATTATCTTCCACACTGACACATACGGATTTCAAGATTGGAGGGTTATTGGAAAACAGATCCACTATTCAGCTTAAAATCTTTTTTGCAGAACATCGGAAGAGATCTTTTTCTTATAATTTTAAGGTGCTTAATCTTCATCCATAATCCAATGGGACCGAATGTTATTCCTGAAGATCGGTTTTATAGAATAAGAAGTTATAGACTTTTTAATAATAAAATGACTGCTCTGCGTTATCCAGTAAAATAATTATCGCTAGATGAATCGATGGTACCGTGGAAAGTTAGACTTAGTTTTAAACAATATACTAAACAAAAGACATAAAAGACGATATCAAGGTTAGAATTAATTCGTAAATTAATTTATAAAAAAGCAAAGAAAGACGGAATATCGCACGCGAACATTTACCTATAAATAATTGCTAATAAATCGGACAAACGCGAAACGAAAACGAAAAGATGCAGAGTATGTCCTATCCTAAAAATAAGAAAAAACCCAATTTATGAGTGTGTGGATTGTGCCGAGAAACCAGATCTCTCCGTAGGCGATTCTTTTAAACATTTTCATAAACAAAATAAATAAGTTAATATTTTTTTGTAATAACCTTTAATTTTTACCTATATTCAACTGACAATGAATGAAAAATCGACAAAGAATTAAAATACAAATATCTTTAAATTTTTAAAATGCTGCTAATATAAATTTATTTTACTACGCAAATAATCTATATCAGCTGTTCTGACCAACCGGTAATTTCGGTCTCATTTGAATATACCTACTTAAAATGTTTTGCAATATAAATTCTTTATGTTATACACCTAATCTTAAAATTATGTTTTGACCAATCGTTAATACTCTTCTTATTTAAATATTATTAAAATATTAAATACCTAAATTATTTTTCAAATTTTCATCTACCTAATGAATGCAAATCTTTTAACAATAGGGTGCAATAGGTGAGCACGATCCCGACGACCCTCCTTTACAATCAGATAAATAATGTAATAGACGTAATAAAATTATTTCAATTTGAATATTTCTTACCTGGTAATTTATTCTGTGAAATATAAAAATTCCATTGTATTTACTAAAACTCAACTTGATTTCAGTTATTTTATATTCATAAAAAGGACTAACGATTCGATTTCGCTTAGCCATGTAATACGACTCGGATCAGAGTCAATTTTTTAAAACGGGTAAAATTTATAGTTTTTGGAATAAAGTGTTTTCATATTTTTAATATTTAAACATTGAAAAAATAAATATTAGTTAGTATAGAATAACATTTGAAAATGTTTTTCAATTGGGGTAGTTGAGAAAAACATGACTAGGCTGGTAAAAATATAGTAAAATTCTAGCAGAGCACTCTTGTGTTTTCAAAAAGATTTTTTATTCACCTAGCGTCAATGTGTATCTTGTTGAATGTTTCCCATTATCTGAAGCTTAGGGGGTCAAAAATTATAAGGGTGGATCAAATTTAGTAAAAACCAGGCAAGCAATTTATATTTTCAGTTACAAGTAGAATACAGTAAAATTATAAAAATAGATTTTTTATCACCTTAAATTTTAAGGTAGTAGAATTATTGACTCCTCATAGAGGGTAGTTGAAGGGTAAAAAATTACTAGGATGGTAATGTATTAGTACAAATCTAGCATAATACTGTAGTATCTCATATTTCCGAAAAGATTTGCTTTGCATTCAACCAGCGTAAATGTGTAGATGGTGGAATTGGTGAAGTTCGTTAACATTTAGTAAAAACTAACCAGAGAGTTTCTTATTTTACTCATAAATAGTATTTAGTAAAATTATAAAACAAAACTTTTTCACCTTTAATTTAAACATAACAGAACTATTGACTTCCACTAAGGGTTAGTCGAGGGATAAAAAATTACTAAGTTGGTAATAAATTCGTAAAAACTTAGCAGAATACTGAGGTAATTCAAAAATACGTTTTTTTCTTATTTGGTTGGTTCAAATATTCAGCTAGTAGGAAAGTTTTCGAATAGGTTTATGGGAGCAAAATTATCAGGATGGTCAAAGTTTAGTATAAACTTAACAAAACACTTTTTTATTTCAGTTATAAGTAGTGGACAGTAAATTTGAAAAAAAATTTCTCCTTAAATTTTAATCTACCACAATTATTGACTTTTCACAAGGGGTAGTTAAGGGGTGAAAAATTACTAGAATGGTAATAAATTCGTAAAAACCTAGCAAAACACTGTGGTATATTATAAATAGGTTTTTTAATTCTGCTGGCTTAAACCGCAAGCCAGCAGAACCGCAAGCCAGCAGAATGGCTCCCCTTAAGGGTGGTTTAATGGTGAAACAATATTAGGGTGGTAATAAATTAGTGAAAAATGGGTGAAAAATGTGCCATCAACAAAAATTTTTTTTTTGAATTCTGCCATCTTGAATTTTAAGCCAGAAGAACAGCTCCCATTAAGGGTGGTTTGGTGGTGAAAAATTATTAGGGTGGTAATAAATTAGTGAAAAATGGGTGAAACTATATGTCATCAACAAAAAGTTTTTTTTTTGAATTCTGCTAGCTTGAACCTTAAGCCAGCAGAATCGCTCCCCTTAAGGTTGGTTTGGTGGTGAAAAATTATTAGGGTGGTAATAAATTAGTGAAAAATTGGTGAAAAAATATGCCATCAACAAAAAGTTTTTTTTTGAATTCTGCTAGCTTAAACCTTAAGCCAGCAGAATCGCTCCCATTAAGGGTGGTTTGGTGGTGAAAAATTATTAGGGTGGTAATAAATTAGTGAAAAATGGGTGAAAAAATATGTCATCAACAAAAAGTTTTTTTTTGAATTCTGCTAGCTTGAACCTTAAGCCAGCAGAATCGCTCCCATTAAGGGGGGTTTGGTGGTGAAAAATTATTAGGGTGGTAATAAATTAGTGAAAAATTGGTGAAAAAATATGCCATCAACAAAAAGTTTTTTTTTTTTGAATTCTGCTAGCTTGAACCTTAAGCCAGCAGAATCGCTCCCCTTAAGGTTGGTTTGGTGGTGAAAAATTATTAGGGTGGTAATAAATTAGTGAAAAATTGGTGAAAAAATATGCCACTAACAAAAAGATTTTTTATTTTATTATTCTGCTAGCTTGAACCTTAAGCCAGCAGAATCGCTCCCATTAAGGGTGGTTTGGTGGTGAAAAATTATTAGGGTGGTAATAAATTAGTGAAAAATGGGTGAAAAAATATGCCATCAACAAAAAGTTTCTTTTTTGAATTCTGCTAGCTTGAATCTTAAGCCAGCAGAATCGCTCCCCTTAAGGTTGGTTTGGTGGTGAAAAATTATTAGGGTGGTAATAAATTAGTGAAAAATTGGTGAAAAAATATTACGTAGGTTAAATTGGATTCCGCTCATGTGTCCCCGCTAGCTTAAGGGTCCTCTAGACTAGAGTGATCTAAAAGAGATAGGTACAAAAAAGACGCTTGGGGATGTTTTCAGATTTCAAATCTAATTTATGACGTTTTTAGTTTTTTACTTGTGGCTGTCAGTTTGTTCGCTTTTTTGCTGTTTTTTGTCTTGTTTTTGCATTTAAAAGTTATTTATATTACAGAAATAACTGTTTTTACAACTAATTTTATATTTTACTTTTAATTTTATGGTAGATGAATTTTATTTTGCCAATAATTTACATACAAAGTTAACCTCATTCACATAGTTAAGGAGGGGTTTTGTTTAAGTTTCCGCAAAAGTGAAAGAAATGACAAAAAAAATATTTTATTGAATTTTTGTAGATTATGCCTAGAAAAACTCTTGCCTCACAAGCACAAGAACTCGTTTCAAATTTAATCGAGTACGTTGAATTAGAAAAAAGGAATGGGGGACCATTGAAATCGTTATCATGTGTTCAAGATGTACAAAAAGTATAATTTTCAAATGTGCATTATTATAAAGGTTTAACGATGACAAGCATGTGTATTATTTATTTGTCAACTTTATTATATAACAAAATATTTATAATTATGAGCTTTTTATTTTTGATTTTTTTCAATATAAGACGAAAATGGAGAATGCAAAGTGATCAGATGATACCTACTATTTTATCTACTACTGTTGTCATTCCGAAGAATATCCTATAGAACATAAAACAACTGAGTCTTAGTGAACATATTTATAAGACCATGCAGATAGCTCTCAAGATCCGCAGGCACCAAAAAAATTTTCGGAGATACTCCGGCATACCAGGACACCTAGAGCTCCATACTACGGAAAGAGCTCCACCATATTTCAATCCTTCCGAAACCGTAGGTATCTAAGATCAATTGAGACCAGTTCAATTATATGGTGTAAAGCTTTGAGCAACTCAAGCACAACTAACGTTGCAATAATCAAGAGGATCCAGTCACAAATACTTCGTTTAAAAAATTCTTAAAGTTAGGGATATCATAAAAGAAGGAAGCGTGAAATATCATGATAGACTTTCGTTCTATTTAAACAAATTATTGCAACAATTAGTAACCATAACAATATTAAAAAATTAAAGGACATGGACTAGCAGACGAAACAGGAGACTAAGGACAAACTTTTATTGGCACTGAAATATTAGCTCATCACATAATTTTAATTTTTAAATTATAAGCAAATATTAAAAACTTGAGCTACGCAATCTGTAATTTATATAATGTTTTCCATTGGAGCGTTTAAATTTAGGGAGCCATTAGTATTTCATATCTATAGAAATATCGATCAAACAAATACACAAATTTTGACAATGTCAATATTTTAATCATAACGTTGATATTTTATACACGTTTCTTATTTCTTTTGTAACAGTTTACTAAAATGCAAGGTATAGAAAATGATGAGAGTTCAGATGATCAGGATGGCCAACTTACGCCAAGCTCATTCAAAACTAGAAGTCAACATTCCGGTATTAGTCGAATAGACAAAAGTAAAATATCTCGATCTAAAAAGTTTATACAAAGAAGAAATGTTAAAGTTAAACCAAAGGCACCTCCTATACAAAAGTATTTTACGGATGGCAGGAACGTAAGTAATTGAAATACAGCTATAATCTAGTTAACTTCTTGTGCTTCTTGTTTAAGATTTTTTGATCTGTTAATATTGATCCATCGGTTTCCGCAAAATAATGACAATGTAATATTATTGAGCTATAGACATCCAACTGTCCCCTCAAGTTTTTTATAGTCTGCCTTTTCCAACTGTTATATTCTAGAATTTGTAATAGTAGATCTGGTACAAGTCGCTCGTACTCGTACAAAGTTGTCCCTATTACGAGTGTAATATTTCTATAGTTTTATTGTTGACCACAAGTTTGCATCTTATTGACTATCTAGCTATTTGTTCCTATAGATTCGCTAAGGTTTTGACTATAATTGCCGCGTTATCTGCAAAACAACCACACTCATTATTTTGTTGTTCTACTATATACCATTTTGAGGACTGTTTTACTTTCTATTAGTTTATCCTGTAACAAATTAAACAGAAATTGACTTTCAGACAAGAAGGCTCTACTCTTGTCTGGTTCTACCTTAGTTAAATTTACGAAGCTCATATCTGCCGGTGTGTTTAATTCTATCGACTTTTCTTTCATTCGTTTTATTTATAAATAGAATAATATGTTTTACGGATCCACTTTTTCAAAATCACTGTTGCTCTTCTTTGATTTTTAATAGTTCTAATTTATCTAATTTATAATAATTAACCGCATAGGGTCGATAATCGTGCGCATAATAAAATAAATAATAATAAAAATAAATATACAAATAAAAAGTATATAAAATTTATCTTATTGTACGCTCAGACTATATTCTCTGTTAATATTTGATCGATTTGGGCTAGAAAAAGATTTGTTATAAATTATACCTCGATTCTTAGGGATGAATATAAGTCAATTTGACCTAACTTACCTATATGCAAAAGTTACGGAGTTAAATTTAATAAAACCCAATTTTTTAATATTGCTCAAAAATGGTTTAAAATTTTTATGAAAATTTATATTATTATTTACATGGCATGGCCAAAAAAACTAAATTAGCTAATATAATTTTTTCTCGATTTTTGTAGATATTTAAAGAAGGTCTTCAAATCATCCCCCCTCGACTTTTTTGTAGTATAATATTAAATTAAAAATTGGATGTCAATGGAATGAAAAACCTGTCTTACCTTTTTTTCGTCATTTAGTACTTGTTTGTAAAATTATTAATTTAGAAGGTACTTTATTAAATATCAAGCTAAATTAATATATGGTCATGATAGGCCCGAAAGGCGCACGATGCACTAATTGAATGATCACCGCGTAGTCCAGATCCTAATCTAATATATTTTTGTTTCTGGGAATTCATTGAGTATTATGTTTATTCCATGGCAATAACTAGTGCAGAACAATTAAGAAAATGAATTTTAGAAGCTGCTAATATATTTTGACAGAGACATTTAATATTTTTAAATATTCAGTATTCATTGTTGAAACGATGTAGAGCCTGTATTCAGGAAGGAGGACATAATTTTGAACACTTTTTAAATGAAATCAATATATTTTCTGTGTCTAATTGAAAGTTAATTATAAACTTTTGTAAAAATGTAATATTTCATTTAAAAAATTAGCTGTATCTTCTAAATTAATGATTTTACAAGCAAATACTGAAAAAAAAAGTAAAATAAGTATTTCATTCTCTCGACGTCCCGTTTTCAATCCAATATTATACTACAAACAAGTTGGGGAAAAAAGGTTTGGAGACCCCCTCTAAACGTCTTAAAAAATCAAGAAAAAACATTTTATTTACTTTGGTTTTATTGGCTATGATATGCTAATACATAATATAGATTTCCATAAAAAGTTTTAAACAGTTTCCAAACAATAATAGAAAATTTGGTTTTATTTTGTAACTTTAACCCTCGTAACTTTGGGTATCCTTTTGCATATGAAGGGTACACAGAAATAACCGGCTAAGTCACAGATTAAATATTTTGAGTTGTTGATCTTTTAACTTTTACTCCCTTGTATATTCATTGCTAGTTCGAGTCTTCCAAAAAAAAAACTATAAAAGAAGCTATATTTTTCACATTCTGTGAATGGTTTAACTTTGCTATTATCATTTCAGCCCTGGCCATTCAACATTGTATCTTAAAAGGTAGTCACTTAGCCGCTTTTTCTCCTCTTCAATAAAAAAACAATTGTTTTATAGTAATTTTTTAATTCTCCGGATTAAAGTAAATAAAATAACATTCTGCTTACGTACCGTAAAACGGGGTGAATAGAAACAATTTTCAACTTTGGTTTAAAATTGTTTATATTTGTAGTTGTTCTAGATACACAATTTTTTGCCCAAACACAGGTCTCTGTTAGACCTATTTGTTTATAGTATTTAAATTTTTTAATTTTATTTTATTTTAAAGAAAAAAAATTAAAACATGGTGTTTCTATTCACCCCTCAAAGGGGGGTGAATAGAAACAGTACTTTAATTTTATGTTTGTTTCTATTGAAAGGAATAGGGGGTGAATAGAAGCAGTTAAATATGGTATTTTTAATTTATAAATGGATAAATACAAATTTATTTCTCAACATAATGATTTATTCAAGTAGGTAGCTATATAAACAAAAGAAATTACACAACTCTAAGGAAACAAATCGTATTTAATAAGATTAAATAATGATTAATAAATCGTGAAATTAGACAGGTCATCTTCGAAAAATATCATGTCTTTAAATCGCGTAATTGAGGAAAATACTAGGTAGTATAGTTTTAGGATGACGTCGTTTCTGGACACAAGTGATTCTTCTTCAGTTATGGTAAACTTAATAGTTTGTTGCACTCTTTTAAATATTCCAACGAAACCGTCATCTTTAAGGAAAGCAACCTTGCATATATAACATCTAAAAGATGTTCTTTTTTACCATAAACTTTGACTAACATGTAGTCATCTTCATTGATGACGAGGTTTTCGCCTGAGGCCTTGTCAGTACTTTCATCTAGATCAGGGGCATCTGAAGAGTCAGTATCCTGCACTGAAAAGTCATCTTCATCTTCTGATGATAACTCCACACGTTTTCGGCTTTTATTTGGCTGAACCTGTTTGGAGGAACATGGGTTTTGGTCACTAGCAAGTGAAGTTTGGGGATTTAAGTTCTCATCGTCGTCGACAAAGTGCTCAACACTGATACTTTTGCCGGGTTTCACATTAACTTTGGTTCTCTTTTTCCTTATCTTAGGAGTCTGATCTTCTCTAAGACTATGATGGAGCTCTTTGAAACCATTTTCAACAGCTTCGTGGTTCTTCTGAATGTTTTCGGAATTTTGGTTTTCCTCTTCGTCAATAATTTGTGGAAGCATAGCGCCTCCTATTTAGAGGCGCTATACTGCACTTCTTAAAACCGGCGATCACATTTTCTTTCTTTAATGAATCACACAACTTTTTCAATAACATTGGAAATTTATCCTTAGGAACAGTTGCTTCCGCTCTTCCTGGGCCCTTTTTCCACTCTTCGAGAATCTGTCGCCATGTTGCTTTCAATGGCCGAAAAAATGCCACGTCCAGAGGTTGTGTCAGATGGGTGGAGTTAGCTGGGAGAAAAATAAAATTGATAGCATTGTCTTTACACAACTTCACAGATTCAACTGATAAATGGGAAGACAAATTGTCCTCAATCAGAAATTTTCGACCCGTTTGTTTTTTCAGGTATGTCAGTACCCAATCTTCGAAGCAGAAGGAATCAAACCAGCCAGACTTTGTTCGGTTGTATTTGGAGTTTTTTGGCCCAGCTTCTGTCCAGTTTTGGTACAAGTGCAATGCCTTATAAAGTAAGGGGGTAAAATAGTGCCATCAGCAGCGGCTGCAAACATCACAGACGTAGATGTCTTTGATGAGTTTATGATCCTTTCTGGATATTTTGTCCCTCTACGTGTAATGACCTTTCGTTTATCAGGGTCATCACTTAGGTTCGTCTTATCATAGTTAACAATATTAGATAAGGGCACATCCTTTAATTCATTTGTCAGTTCATCAAAATAGTTATTAATTGTTTCTGGTGTCACACCAGCTCTCGATCGTTTAATATTCTGACACATTCTCACGGCCAGTTGATCCCTATGACGTTTTAAAAATGATTAAACAAAGTCACAGCCAAGAAGGTTATCTTTAAACCTCTTAACTTCTTTCCCTCTTCGGTCTAAGAAATCTTTTATAAGGAGTCGTAGAGTTGAAGTGTCAATAGGATAGCCCCATTCGCCACATATCTTCAGCCTTTCAACAAACAGTTGTTCTTCTTCGAGAGATAAAGCTGTCTGACCACCATGTTTCTTCACATTGAGGCCTCTTTTTATGAAAAGTGCCGATATATAATATTATAATGCAAACCATATTCCTCAGCAGACTTCCGAAGGCTTAGTCCCTTCTGTATGTCAGAAAGTGCATTTTCGATTATTTTGGATCGTGCTTTTTGTAGCCCCCTCCAACCAGCGGTTTGTACTTTCTTGGCATTTTACAGGGCCCTGAAACAAAACATCTATGCCATTTAAGTGTCTAACATAAATATATAACACACAATATGTAATTTATCTAGTATAAATGTGATTTAGTATTACAATTTTCTTGTGAGGTGAATAAAAACAGTAAAAATTATGTGTTTCTATTCACCCCATAAATTCTGAAAACATAACCTAAAAAATATGAATAGGTTTTGGAATAGTATCGTTAAAGTTAAAGCTTAAAGTAAGCCGTAATCTTTTGTATGGATAATTAAACTATGTTTTGTGCAGCTATTTACTTTTAAGAACACTACGTATTCTGACTTACCTGGAAAGTTCTAAGTGGATAAAAAAACACAAGAATCGCGTGCTAAATGTCAACAAGACAAACAAACGGGAACCAGTGCTGCCAACCATTATTTTCCTTTTAGCCTAAAGTATAGCAACATAAAAAAATAATGGTTGCCACTATTTATCCATAGTTATATACGAAATAAATTACATAATATAAATAAAATTTTATTTCTATTCGCCCCACTGTTTCTATTCACCCCGTTTTACGATAGCTGGTATTTAAAACTCAATTGTGAGGAAGGGTGGAAAGAAATTATTGAGCTGTTCAACAATTTCCGTTACGCAGCTCAACATTGAACTCAAACATTGCAAATCGGCATACTTTCTTTGGATTTATGTTGATCAGTCACGACAAAATATCAAAATATTAAAAACAGTTTTAAAAATATGACACGTGGATTTTACCATTATAACTTAGTTCAGGAAGAATAAATCGCCTTCGTTCAATACGTTCTCCTCGAGTACGATATTTTTTGCATTGGAGTATGGATTGGCTTCATTCTCATATCTTCTAGGGAGTCTCCTTTCCACCGGTACAATGCTTATCAGCCCACACAAAGCAATTCAATAACTTGCACGAACACTCTTTCCCGAACTCATGGCTCTGTAGAGGCAGTTTTTGTTTGCAGCTTGGATTAGGCCATATATTGGCTTTTTCTTAGAACTTCGTACATATTACACATCTTCATTTTCACCCTCAGTTTCACTCTTTAATATACAACTTTAATACAGTTTCAACACCAAACTACTACAAACTTCAAAAAGCAATCAAAAGTAAACATGACCTAACACAAAATGAGCGCTGTTATGACTGACCGTCTGATTGATGCCGAAATAAGGAAGCCGTGGCGTCTCGATGTTTTGGACTTAGCTTGTTGTTTTCCTGTACTGCGTCGATTATTTTTGTAGTGTATGGGCATATATTAATGGGCTTTTTCTCGTGACTTGTCTTGTTATTGCCTTGTTTAAAGGTTTAAAAAGGTGCAAACTGGAATTTACTACAAGATGGCGTAAAAAATGTAATTTCGACAAAAATGGACTTAGCCGGTTTTTCCCGAGTACCCTTCATATAGGTAAGTTAGGTCGCTAAATCAACTTATTTTCACCCTGTCTGTACTAAATTTTAAAAAATATCAAGATTTTTGTTAGATGCGCACAATGCACCAACTTTTTCTTTTCATGATTTATTAGTCATTTACACAACTGACATCTAGTGTTTGAAGTGTTTTCTTAAATAATTCTTCACACAACTCTGGGTATAGAAACCACTTGAAATGGAAATTGGTCTTTTGTATTTTATTAACAGTTTAGTATTAAACCAATATTTCTAATCCATAATGATTATAAAAGATTTCACATTTGGTGTCCCAATTTATCCATGTTAAATGATACCAGTTGAAGTCCGGTGCCTTCCTAATCAGCAACCTAATACTCAGCAGATCAAGCATATCAAGAGGATTTCTGAAACCAAACTGTGTTTTAAAAATATTTTGACCTATTTTAGAAAATGTGTGAATTATAAGCAAAATCTATAAAATTTCCGATTGTGTAATTTCCGGGCACGTTCTTTCTTAAATTGTGTTTCCTATTTCTTGTTGACTGGAGAACAACTATTCCACGTACTCTTTTCGTTCGAACATCGTCTAATTTATTATCTTGTTTTGTTATATTATTGCCTTTATCCCAGGCCCCACCTTACGATAAAGTTTGCTTTTAAAAATGAAATGTAACAAAACAGACTTAACTGCAGCTAGAGGAAGGAAAAATAACAATTACAAACATAATAACTGTATATTTAAATGTAATATTCATAAATAAAAGTACTAACCTCATTACCCACATCTGAACGATTCAGTTCCCATAAACTACTATACTTCACAGTATTGACTTGGGTATAATTTTCGTTTTTCTTATACCTAACTTTATTGAATATTGTGAGTTTATCATTTGTTCGTTCCCTTTTCTTTAGGTTTTTGAATATCTTTTATTAAGAACTGTCAAAAAATTATTAGTTTAATAATTGCAAGGTTTTTTTTATTTTCATAATTTTTCTTTTTACTATAATCTAATGCTCTATTGCACACTTTGCTATTCACATAAATATTATTTATATTTAATTTAACATTTTAGGTTACTGACCAGAATATTACAAATTTGGACAAAACCAAACCATATAAATTCCCAACATCTTACGAAGAACTGGGTCAAAAAATTATGACCAAAGCATGGAGAAGAGATATAGTGAAGCAGGATTTAAAAGCGCCGATCTTTAAAAAGCAGGGAATGAGGGAGAAACTGAATAATGATCTTTTTAACAGACTTTATGTTAAAGTGCCGCCTCCGGATAATACAAAGACTATTGTGGATCTCGATCCTCAATTTTTTAAAGTTGTGGAAGGTAAGATAAATAAATAAAAATAAACACGTTTTATGAATTAAGTAAGTTTTTATTATAAGCGTCCTAGAAACTAGTAAAAAATATTAGTAAGTGAAAATGTGCTTAATAGCAGAAAACAGCTGTAACTATTACTATTTGCTACTAGATGCACACTAAAATATTATATTTAATACAACAAACTGCAGATCTAAACAAGGTTTTTTTAATAAGTAATATTATCTTAATTTGAATCGTATACTTTTGAAATTACGTATTGTCGTTGTCCACTGTCGTCGTACATTGTCAATGAAGGGTATTGTTCATTCCTTTATTCAAATTTTCTTAATTATGGACTCTCTTGACTTTCGCGGCAATAAGTCATAAGTAGCTATTTTAGCAGCTTCACTAATCTTAGACAACAAGCACTGTTATAATAAAAATTGATATTGTAATTAGGTCCGCATACGTAGATACTCAAAATCCTTTCAAAAGTAAAAAAGTCGTTCCAAAAGTGAAAAAAATCTTCCCGAAAATAATTGCTCTCGGTACGATTTGTATAAAGTGGAAATTTCGATTTAATAAATCGTACTGAAAGTTTAGTTTTTGAGGTGGCTGCAGAAAAAATATGTTACGAATAAGCTTAACCTCTCGTTAAAACCAATATATACATATAAAAGATACGACACAGTAAAATAAACAGTTCACCTTTGTTGCCATCTCCTCTATTTTTCTTTCTTGTGTTTTATGGTTTCTGTCACAAAACCAATGATCAAGTCAAAGATTCTTTTGTTTTCAATTGCTTTATTCATTTGTTTATGTGACTCACCTAGAGGTGATCCAAGGCCCAGCTGCAGCAAGATTCGCTCCACATTATATGCAGGGTATACGAATACCACATAATGCGCTTCATCCACCACTCCACACTCGAGACACAGATAGTCCTCAGTCTTCTTTATTCTATACGTATAAGACCGGAAAGATCCATGTCCCGTCATAAATTGGGTGAAGCAGTAGTTGAAACGTCTGTGTTTACACTCATACCACCTTACTACATCTGGGATAAGGGCCCTTGTCCAGGCAACCTTGTCTGTTTCCCTTGACCATTGGTCCTGCCAGATCTCCAAACTCATTTTTCTTTCTTGTTTTCCTAAACCTAAAGCTCCATTGTCCCTTTGATGCATCCAAACCCTTTCATTAGACAGGATATGCACCGGTACAGCACCGACCACTACTTGTAAGGCAATGGTTGATACGGTCCTGTACTGCACACCCTAATCAATGGTTTCCTCTGCGTCCTAAGAAGCATGTCTTTATATTTTGCTTTGTTGAGGATCTCATGCCACACTGGGGCCCCATATAGTAAGATGGACATGATTGACTGTAGGATAACTGATCTTTCGTGTGACCCGGGACTTCCTATATTCGGCATTATCTTATTAAGGGTCGAGGTCCTCTCTTCCGCCTTCCGACATGCTTCTTGTATGTGGTGTTTGAATGCAATTTTGTCTAGTATAATTCCCAAGTATTTTACGGTCTTCTGGGGTCTTAGGTCGAAGCCTCTGAATCGAAAATTTACGTTTTTTCTATCCCGTGGTCCCCTCAAGATGATTACTTGTCTTTTCTACTGCAAGCTTTAGGTCATTTCTCTCTATCCATCCCGCAGTTTTTTTTATTGTTTCATTTACTTTGTTTATAATACCCCAATAAATTCATATCTTCTATAAGTAGAGCTAGGTCGTGTGTATAGCTTGTATTTTGTTTACTTCTAGTATCCCGTTGTATAAAATATTCCATTGTCCCAAGACTGACCCTTGGGGTACTCCAGCAGTCATTTTCATCTCATTTTTCTTCGATATGTATACGCTTCTTTGCGATAGGTAGTCCCTTATTATATTGGACACATATTCCGAGGTCCCAAGTCCGACAATCTTGTCTACGATGAGACCCCAGTTAGCTGAATTGAAGGCATTCTTAATGTGTAATAAAACAAGTACCACCCATTTCTTTTTGCTTGTTTTCACCACGTTTCTTATCCAGGTCGCGGCGTCGACTGCTGATCGATCTTTTCTGGATCCATATTGTTGGTTGGATATAGCTCTCTTATCTGCCAACACGCCTTCCAGCCTCTTATTGACAAGATTCTCATAGAACTTGCCAAGAAGGCATGTTGGCCTATAAGAGCATGCTGAATCGGGGGGTTTCCCAGGCTTTAGGAGTAAAATCAGATTTGCTTCCTTTAGTTCCCTGGGAAACTCTTGCTTCCGCAGTAGATCGTTATATATTTTTACGATCAAACCTGGTTTCTCTGTTGTTGCTATCTTCAGTGCCTTCGGTTGCACTCCATTGGGGCCGGGAGCTTTCCACGTCTTGATTTCTTGAAAGAAGGTTTGTTCCCCCTTGGTGGCAAAGAGGAGCTCCGCCGTTTCTCGTCGCTGGTCCTCGTCTAAATTGTATGGAGTAATCATCTTTAGTGACTTCATTGTTATTTTATATGCGTCGCCCCATATGTCGTCTTCTAAAGCATTTAGTAGGTTCTGTAACCTTTCTTTGTTTTTATTGTTTTATTGACCCTCGGTGACCGGGTAAAATATTTGTTTTAAAAATGATTCAATGAAAATTTAGACTTTAGTTTGGTCATTATTATATGATTTTTAGGTAGAAGAATTTTCTTGAATTACAATTTACATAGAGATTTAGTGTTGTATATAAAAAAACAATGTTTATTAAAAAATGCAAAAAATTTAGGGGACATACCCAATTAACCTGCACTGCACTAGACACATGTAGAAGTTAATAAAAATGACTATAGGAATTTTTCCTATTTTTTTTTGTCACGATCAGAAAATATTCAGCATTATAATTGAATCTGCTGCGGCAGTTTATAAAAAAAATAACGAAAATTTACAGTGAATTGTGGGTGTGTAGCTACCGTAATTAAAGATGATCTATTCTGCACTAACTAAATTATTACTTCTTGTTTCGTTTTTTTGTTGTTGGGTCACTACATATTTTGATTTACCTCGTGCTATTTCATAGACTGCGTACTATCCCTAACACTACTGCCAAAGACACACTTGATCTCCAAAGATTTTTTCAAACACCCAAACATTGCTCGTACCGCCTGACTAGCGGACCGCCACCTTGTCTCCTCAAAATGTAATCCAGGAATAATCTGAAAAAATTTGTCGCTCTGATCTGTGATGCTAACTCTCTTAACTTTGAATTTCAAGCCGCATCGGCTCGGAATACAGGGTGTTCATAAACTCTCCTGACAAACGAAAACCGGAGATTCCTCAGATAATTTTAAGATGATTAAATCCAATTTACCTAGTCCAAAAATGCTTCCTAAGGAAGCTAGAGCTCTTTGAAGATGGCGCCTAGTAAGTCTTTTTTTAATCGCTTCAGAAAGCTTCTATTTAGAAAAACGATAACTGGTATGATTATTTATCCTCCAGAGTTGAATCGATTTCATTAATTGAGAATTTCTAGTACCGTTCATAGGCGTCCGTTTTGTGTAGGTTAATGGTTATTTTACCGCATAACTTTTTTGTCTTTAACTTTTAAGGATTTGTGATACTAGATTATTAAATTTTTAGGTAATCTAGTACTAAAAGGTATTTTTACTTTAAGTTTACACGGTTTTCTAGAAAAATCGACTTGACAATTTTTCGTTTTCTCGTCATAAAAATTAAATTAATTAAATTAAATTAGGTACCTTAAATTCGTAAAAAAAGTTTGGGAAAAGAAGCAAAAAATCCATTTGAAACAAAATCTGAAACTTGAAAAAATCAATTTAAAACAAAAACGATAGAACGAAACTACTAGTAACACCAACAGAACAAGTATAAAGCTTCCAGTGGTCTTGTAAGTTATTATCAACAAAAGTCTCGTACATTCCTGTTAAAGTTGGCCGCACAGCCGTCATGTAGAAACCGTAAGTTTTGCCGAATATTTAAAGGCACATCATTTAAAATATCAGGTAAACCATTTTGCAGGAAATGTAAATAATCAGCACTGTTTAAACGAGCAGGCAATTCCACGGGTCCAAGTAGATAATCGTCAACTACTCCAATCCAGACGTTTATGCTAAACTTATGCTAATGTTGTCTTGAACAACGTGGGGATAATCACCAACGTACGAATAATAATGTACATTAAAAATTCCATTTTTTGTGAATGTAGCTCTGTCATAAAACAAAATGTATCTGAAAAAATCTTAATTTTGATTTTCATGATTTTGTAACCATACAGGAAAATCTCCTTGTAGCAGTTCTTGTACCTTTACAAAATGAAAAGGATATAAATTTTTGTTACGTAAGATATTTCCTGCGGAAGATTGTGAAATTGTGGCATACATGGCAGATAGTCTTCGAACGCTAATTTCTATATTTTTCTCAACTTCCATCAAAATAACTTCTTCATGTGCTGTTGTTACATAATTATGTCGCCCTGTTTCATTATTTTTTGGAAACATAGTTGAACTTGTTTCTCTTAATCGGGAAATTTTTCAGCGTATCTACGTTACTGCTCGAGCGTTACACCTCATTTTGCAATAAACTAAATGAATATAAGCGTCTTCCTCATTAATAAAAACCGTATTTGTTGAATTTAAATAATTATTGTGTTTGAAAGCCTCATAGTAAAAACTAAAAGAGAAACTTCACGAACTGACAACAATTTGACAATGAAAACTAAGGTTATACTTCTATTGACAGTTCAAAGCAAACTAGTGCAAAAAATATTAGTTAAACTTTCATGACGAAAAAACGAAAAATTTTCAAATCGATTTATCTCGAAAACGGTGATAGATAGATAGATAGATAGATAGATAGATAGATAGATAGATAGATAGATAGATAGATAGATAGATAGATAGATAGATAGATAGATAGATAGATATAATTTATTCATCCACAAAGTTTACACAATTCTTACAAAAAATGTATAAATCTTATCATGTATAAATGTATAAATTTAGAACTATTGTCGCAAAAATGTACAAAAATTTAAAAATCCATCAACACTGCAGAATGTATTGTCCATTAAAAATGAATACACAGTTTGGCGAAAACCTTTATGTGAAGAATTACTGAGAGTTAATTTATTGACTATTTTATTATAACATTTTATTCCAATATATTCAGGTGCATGTTGGGATACACCTAATCTAAACAAAGGTTGTCGAAAATTTGATTTACCTCTAGTATCATGTGAGTGAATGTTCCCATTTCTGTCAAACTTGAGCTTGTTTTCCTCAATGTGCAATATTAATTGGAAAATTAAAAGGCTAGGTAGTGTTAAAATATTAGACTTCTTAAATAGTGGCTTGCAACTATCTAAAAATGGAACACCATACATACTTCTTAAAACTTTCTTTTGAGCTATAAATGCCCGTTCAAGATGAGATGAGCAACCCCAAAATATTAAGTCATACTGAAGTACAGACTGGACTAAACTATAGTAAATCATTCTCAATATATCAAATGAGACAATTTCTCTTAAATTACGCACTATATAGCTACATGTACTTAACTTTGCTAATACATAAATTACATGAGTTTCCCATGTTCCCCTAAGTTTTTGATCTAGGGTTACCCCCAAAAATTTCGTTGTAGTATAACTTTCTACTGATTTGCCATCCACATGTAAATAAAAGTCAGAATTTGGAGTTAAGTTTTTTGGTAAGAAACGCATAAAATGTCCATTATTTTTACAATATGTGCTAAATTCAGTAGGCGCAACATTGGTATTTTAACTGTAACTACTTGAGTTCTACTACTTAGATAAGATAGGGCCCAATTGTACGGTATACCACGCACTCCAATACCCTGCAATTTTTGTAATAAGAGTTCACGATCAACCGTATCAAATGCACGACTAAGGTAATAAAAAAGACCCAACACATTTAATTTTTCATTTAATGCTTTATAAATAAATTGAAGACGGTCAGAAATAGCAGTATTTGTAGATTTCTTTTTTCTAAACCCGTTTTGAATAACAGGAAGAATTTTAAAATGTTCTAAATAATCTGTTAATCTATTTGCATAGGCTGCTTCAAATATTTTAGAGAACTGACTTGACACACAAATCAGTCTATAGCTTGCAATATCCGTTGCAGATCCTTCATTTTTAAAAATAGGGATTCCTTTCGATTCCTTTAGATCTGGAAATATTCCGCATGTAAATAATTAATTTATGAGGTAAGATAGTGGTAAAGCTATATAAGTGGCAACATGTTTCAAAGCTTTTCCATCAATTTCATCTACCCCTGCAGCTGTTTTAGAAGCAGTTTTTAATACAATAGATATAACTTCTTTTTCAGTGGTTGGTGATAAAAAGAAACTTGAATTGAATTGGTCAATTTGTATGGTACGGTTAACAACTGAAAGTTCATTATTTTTTACAGCAATAATAAAATAACTGTGATTTGATCAGCTTTATGACAATTTTGTAAGTCACCGTTGTTAATAAAAGATATTAAATTTTGATTTGATTGACAGTTTTTAACTCTATTTTTATTAGTTATTTTCCAACTTTCCTTCATTATGTTATTGCTATTTCTAAATTTATTATCATATTGTTCCCTTTTATGTTTTTTAACAATTTTTTGATATTCTTGTTTAAATTTCTTGTATCGTTCCGAATACTGTGGGTTATTGAGTTGTTTTCTTAATCCATTCATCTGACACAATTGATCATGCAAACCCTTAATATGAGGTGCAAACCACGTTTTTTGTTTTGGTCTGGTAGTTACTCTACGTTTTAAGAAAGTAGTATTATAATATAAGAAAGTATCATAAAATATTGAAAATTTTTCTTCAAAACTACTAGCCACATATAAATCACTCCAATCAATATAAGCTAAAATATTTTGAAAAGTTATTAAGTTGGCATCGCATAAGTTTCTGGTAAAAGTAGTTTAAGGATTTGTTCCAGTAACTTTCATATCAAAAGCACATAATTGATAAGTATGATCTGATAGAAATGTGTCACATACACGCACCTTTGGAACATCTAAATTGGAAAAAAAAGTTGTCAATACACGTTGAAGAATTTTTAGTAATTCTACTAGGTACATTTATGTGAAATTTAATGTGGTATTCTGTGTATCCTACCTACATAAAATAAGAGTGCCTTTTAGTACTACAATACCTGAAAATCTAATATTCTACTATCAAGAATGCTTAACAGTTAAAAACAAAAAAGTTATGGACGCCTATGACCGGTACTAGAAATTTTAACAATTAATGGAATCGATTTAACTCTAGAGGATAAATAATCGTACTAGTTTTCGTTTTTCTAAATAGAAGCGTTCTGGAGATATTTAAAAAAATCTAATTACAAGCTCTAGCTCCCTTAGGAAACATTTTTGGACTGGGTGAATTGGGTTAAATTGTCTTATAATTATCTGAGGAATCTCCGATCTTCGTTTGTCAGGAGAGTTTCAGGACACCCGGTATAATTTCGATTCTCACCGGTCTTGATTGAAAACCCCTATATTAGTTTAAAATTATTATGGTCACGAAACTTCTTCTTCTTCAAGTGCCATCTCCGCGGCGGAGGTCGGCAATTATCATAGCTATTCGGACTTTTAAGACTTCTGCTCTGAAAACATTTGATGTACATCCGTACCACTCTCTCAGGTTGCGCACCATGACATTCTACGCCTCCCTATGCTTCTCTTTCCTTGGATCTTTCCCTGTATAATCAGTAAGAGTAAGGTGTATTTCTCTCCACGTGTAATATGTCTAAAGATATTCCAATTTTCTTGTTTAAATTATATTTAAAATTTCTATTTCTTTATTCATCCTTCTCAGAACCTCTTTGTTTGTGACGTGTTCTGTCCACGATATTTTCAGAATTCTTCTATACACTCACAGCTCGAATGATTCCAGTTTTTTCATTGATGTCGTATTCAAGGTCCAAGATTCCATTCCATAAAATAAAATCGAAACAACATAACAACTCGCCAACCTAACTCTTAGTTCCAATTTTAAATCCCTTGTACATAGCACTCTTCTCATTTTGTTGAAATTTGCTCTAGCCTTTTCTATTCTGATTTTGATCTCCTGAATGTAATCATTTGTGGAGTTAATCATTGTTCTCAGATATGCATATTTGTCCACTTGTTCGAGGTTGGTTCCGACATGATGTTTTTTGCACTCACATTTCACAAATTTTTATTCAATACTATATTTAGCTAAGACATAAATTAAAAATGTGATAATTCTTTTTAAAACATTATCTACGATAATTAATCTAAAAAGGTATTCCCGATAAAACTAATTTGAATGGAGAATAATGCATTTGTTGTCATTAAACTAGCCGTCCGCCGGCGCCACTGAGTAAAGATCGATACAAGCTGTCTGGAGTAAGCAGTGTAGAAAAGTAAGTGATACGCCCATTTCAAATCGTAGTGTGCTTTAACTGCTAAAACAGCCTTAATAGGAACTCCATTTACCTTTATTCCAGCTGTTTTACCCTCAAGAGCGTTTTTCAGGATCTCTTTGGAGTAGGCGTTAAAAAGAGTTGGCGACAATACGCATCCCTGTCTCACTCCACATCTAATTTCAATTTCTTCTGACAGCTGTTAGTTAACACTTACTTTTGCTCGCTGTTTATAGTATAAATTTGATATGATCCCGAGGTCGTTGTAGTCAATCTTCTTTGACTTCAGGACATTCATTAATTGTTTATGTCGTACTTTATCGAATGCTTTATTATAGTCAATAAAGCATAAGTATATATCTTGATTGACGTCCAGGCAACTTTGTATCAGTAAATTAAGTGAAAAAAGAGCTTCACGCGTTCCTAGGCCTCTGCGAAAACCAAATTGTGTATCATTGTGTCACGAAACAGTGGAAGCGAATTAAAAGGCTATTTGGCAGTATAAATAAACAGTTGGATGATTATTCTATTTCAAGAGATATTAAGTATTTTTGTTGGAAGATTTTTTAAAGCGCAAATTAAAACCTTATACAGAATGGAACTTGAACTACATGAATTAAAACTTTATACAGAACGGGACAATTAAAATGCTACAATTAACTGTATCAGAAAAACAGTGATATCGATCATTTTCAAAAGGAGTGTAGCTGAAATTTATACTGACTCGTAAGTTGAGATTTTTTCTACATCCAAAAAAATATTTTTTCTCAAGGCTGCCTATAGAAAATTTACTTTAAAATATTTTCTTATAATTTTAAAATATTGCTTTTTTTAGGAAGACCAATTCACGAATCGTTTAATAGAAGAGAGTATATAGATACTGTTAGAGAGTCATTGCGGACAAAAATTTTGATTGGTTATCGAGAAGATGACATTGCTTTAATTAATCAAAGTTTAGCAAATGAAGAGAAGCTGATACAACAGATCCAAGAAAACTACCAGATATATGTAAATGCATTTGAGGATCTTCTCTTTAATGATCATATGTCGGCCAAACAACTTCTTGCGTAAGTTTGTATTTTTATTAGACAAAATGTTAAAAGCATTTATGTTGTATGTATTAATGCTTAAGTATGTATTTTCATAAATTTTTAAAAAATATATATCACATTTTATAGGCGGTGTTACTTACATGATACATTCTGCATATATATATATATATATATTTATATATATATATATATATATATATATATATATTTATATTATATATATATATATATATATATATATATATATATATATATATATATATATAGTAAAAAATACGACCGTTGATTAAATTTGGAATATATTCAATGGTTGAATAGCAGAGGTTTTATCGGTCAATAATTGGCAAATAAAAGACGTCAACTACTTTATTGCTTTATTTGAATACGTTTCGCTTTTATTTTTAAAAGCATCATCAGTTCACTACAAATAAAAAAGATTTTAGAATATAAGTAAACAAACCAACAGGGTTCATACTTACAAAAACAATTTGTAGGGTTTTTTTAAAGATGTTATAAAAACTCTACGATAACTTAACATTAAAGATTAAAAACTAAACAGGAGAAACGAAACAAAAAATACAAGTAAAACTGTAAGAACATTAGTTCATTTAATTTTAACCGATGGCTTCATTTGAACGTTGGTTTAAGCTCTTTCGAGGGTCAAATCACACTAATCTTTTCGATTGTTTTGGATCGGCTCGTCATAATTTTTACATGTGGCTTGTTATCGTCCATGTGTTTCTTTGGAATGCATGGTGCAGATTACGATTCTTAAGGGAAGTATCAAGCGGAACAGGGACAGACCTTTTTTTTAAAAAGGATTCATTAATTCCTTTTTCTTTAAAAAACACACAAACAAAAAAAAAAGAAAAAAAGAAGAAATTTGGAAAGAAAAATAGGATTGAAGTTACTGTCTTGTAAGGGTTTTATTTATTTTGTATGATGAGGGAATGATATATCTGACTCAAGTTGTCGATGTCAATTCTCTTATTTAGGGAGGATGGATGTTTAAGAATTTGACACATTTCAAGGATGGATCGCTTATGATGATTTTGTTGTTTGCACAGTATTTTGGTATTCGTGAAGTCGATACTGTGTTTGGTTGAAATGGCATGCTGTGCAAGGGCACAAGATGGTTTAGAAATCCTAATGTCGCTTTTGTGGGACGTTAGTCGACCTTGAAGGGAGCGGCTGGTCTGGCCAATGTAGCAGGAGTTGCACTCTACACAGGGTACTTGATAGACGACATTAGTTTGTTCTAGAGGGGCCAATGGAGTTTTTGTCTTAGAAAATAACTTACCTAAGGTTCTGGTATTTTTTAAGGCTATTTTAACAGGTAAGTTTTTGAAAAGTTTGTTAAGCTTGGTAGTGATTTGTGGGAAGTACGGGAGCGAAGCATATTTAGTGGTTTGTTCAGGAGTGAGGGGGGACTTATTAATCTGTATTTTGTTAGATATGGACGCTAATGTTAGCCCATTGGGTGTTTCGGTAATGGACTGCCCATAGCTTTTGGAATATAGAAATTTATTGATGAAGGATGCCGGATAGGAGTTATCTATGAGAATGTACTTCAGTAGATTAAGAGATTCTTCTTTGTAAAGCGGGTGTGTCAACATGTGTACTCTAAGGCTGAGGGCTTGTACCAGGTTAAGTTTGTATCTGATTGGGTGTGTCGAATGGTAATTTAAGAAACGGTTGCTAGCCATTTCTTTTCTGTACCAGATAGTGACTAATCTGTTATCAGGTGTGCGAATGATTCGCATATCTAAAAACGGGATACTGTTATCAACCTCAAATTCACATGTAAATTGTAGGTGAGGATCAAAGCAGTTAAAAACTGATAAGGTGTCAACCGCCTTATCAGACGGGGTTGCTAAAATAAGATCGTCGACATACCGTTTTACAAAGGGAACCTGGAAATCTAACTTCTTGATACTCTCATTAATAAGATCATCTAGTACAAAGTTGACTAGAATCGGAGAAATCGTGGAAAATTAAATAATTGGTGTCAAAAATTAATTTTAATAGTTCGGAAAAAGTTTCCCAAGATATCGGACTGTGGGGTTGGATTTGATTCCAATGGTTACGGAGAGAGGTTAGTACACTGGAAAGTGGAAGGTTTGTGAACAAGGATACTACGTCAAAACTTACTAAGACAAAGCCTCTGGGTAGTTGATAATTATTAATAAATTCACTGAACTGGAAAGAATCTGTTATGTTGAAGTCATTGTCATAATTGTATGCTTGTGACAGAATGTTCGTGAGGAATTGGGCTATATTTGTGTTCGGAGCATTTATTGACGATAATATGGGTCGCATACTTAGATGTGGCTTATGAATTTTGGGGAGACAGTAAAATCTAGGAGCATAGCCATTGTAATTATGGAGGGATTTGGCTAGTTTCTCGTCAATAATTTTTTTGTTTTTTAGTTCAGTGATATATCGGTTGATTTTGTTGGTGTAGGTTGAAGTGGGATTGCGAAGAAGTGGTTGATAGTATTTGCTATCATCTAGGAGTTGCTGGCTCAGGTTAATATATTGCTCTCTCATCATAAGGACTGTGGCATTACCTTTATCACTAGTTAATACCATTAGGTCAGGGTGTTTTTTTAGAAAAGTGGACGCTTGTTCATAAATAAGATCAAAATCGGTTTTGGCGTTGGAAGGTTTATGCGAGAAGTTAGTGAGAATGTTATTGGCAGATGATCTTAATTCAAGAAGGTCATTGGTTTCAGACTGAGATAGTATGTTTTCTATGTCAGCTACGAAATTACATACGGAGTAGTCCTTGATTGAGGGTTGTAATCCGAACTTTGGTCCGAGAGAAAGAAGTTTAAGGACGTTGTTGGGTATTTGGATGTCTGTGAGATTTTTTATTCATTTCTCGTGAAATGGTAAGCGATTGAACGGAGTGGTCCCAAGCTTGTTTAATTTGTTTTGGAGATGAGATAGAGATTTCTGTAGAAAGAAGTTATATTTTTTGATTAGGAAAGATTCATATTGATCCAAAATGGCGGAGGGAAGAAGATGTTCAAGTTGGATGAATATGTTTGACATTTGTCGATGAATGAATGCTATATCGGAATGTACGGACGAAATATGGCCACGGTCGGACGGAATGTACGGACGAAATATGGACGAAATATACCCACTTCAACCTACACCAACAAAATCAACCGATATATCACTGAACTAAAAAACAAAAAAATTATTGACGAGAAACTAGCCAAATCCCTCCATAATTACAATGGCTATGTTCCTAGATTTTACTGTCTCCCCAAAATTCATAAGCCACAACTAAGTATGCGACCCATATTATCGTCAATAAATGCTCCGAACACAAATATAGCCCAATTCCTCACGAACATTCTGTCACAAGCATACAATTATGACAATGACTTCAACATAACAGATTCTTTCCAGTTCAGTGAATTTATTAATAATTATCAACTACCCAGAGGCTTTGTCTTAGTAAGTTTTGACGTAGTATCCTTGTTCACAAACCTTCCACTTTCCAGTGTACTAACCTCTCTCCGTAACCATTGGAATCAAATCCAACCCCACAGTCCGATATCTTGGGAAACTTTTTCCGAATTATTAAAATTAATTTTTGACACCAATTATTTAATTTTCAACGACAAATATTATCGGCAAATTTTTGGAACTCCTATGGGATCCACGATTTCTCCGATTCTAGTCAACTTTGTACTAGATGATCTTATTAATGAGAGTATCAAGAAGTTAGATTTCCAGGTTCCCTTTGTAAAACGGTATGTCGACGATCTTATTTTAGCAACCCCGTCTGATAAGGCGGTTGACACCTTATCAGTTTTTAACTGCTTTGATCCTCACCTACAATTTACATGTGAATTTGAGGTTGATAACAGTATCCCGTTTTTAGATATGCGAATCATTCGCACACCTGATAACAGATTAGTCACTACCTGGTACAGAAAAGAAATGGCTAGCAACCGTTTCTTAAATTACCATTCGACACACCCAATCAGATACAAACTTAACCTGGTACAAGCCCTCAGCCTTAGAGTACACATGTTGACACACCCGCTTTACAAAGAAGAATCTCTTAATCTACTGAAGTACATTCTCATAGATAACTCCTATCCGGCATCCTTCATCAATAAATTTCTATATTCCAAAAGCTATGGGCAGTCCATTACCGAAACACCCAATGGGCTAACATTAGCGTCCATATCTAACAAAATACAGATTAATAAGTCCCCCCTCACTCCTGAACAAACCACTAAATATGCTTCGCTCCCGTACTTCCCACAAATCACTACCAAGCTTAACAAACTTTTCAAAAACTTACCTGTTAAAATAGCCTTAAAAAATACCAGAACCTTAGGTAAGTTATTTTCTAAGACAAAAACTCCATTGGCCCCTCTAGAACAAACTAATGTCGTCTATCAAGTACTCTGTGCAGAGTGCAACTCCTGCTACATTGGCCAGACCAGCCGCTCCCTTCAAGGTCGACTAACGTCCCATAAAAGCGACATTAGGATTTCTAAACCATCTTGTGCCCTTGCACAGCATGCCATTTCAACCAAACACAGTATCGACTTCACGAATACCAAAATACTGTGCAAACAACAAAATCATCATAAGCGATCCATCCTTGAAATGTGTCAAATTCTTAAACATCCATCCTCCCTAAATAAGACAACCGACATCGACAACTTGAGTCAGATCCCTCATCATACAAAATAAATAAAACCCTTACAAGACAGTAACTTCAATCCTATTTTTCTTTCCAAATTTCTTCTTTTTTTCTTTTTTTTTTTGTTTGTTTATTTTTTAAAGAAAAAGGAATTAATGAATCCTTTAAAAAAAAAAAGTCCGTCCCTGTTCCGCTTGATACTTCCCTCAAGAATCGTAATCTGCACCATGCATTCCAAAGAAACACATGGACGATAACAAGCCACATGTGAAAATTATGACGAGCCGATCCAAAACAATCGAAAAGATTAGTGTGGTTTGACCCTCGAAAGAGCTTAAACCAACGTTCAAATGAAGCCATCGGTTAAAATTAAATGAACTAATGTTCTTACAGTTTTACTTGTATTTTTTTTTTCGGTTCTCCCGTTTAGTTTTTAATCTTTAATGTTAAGTTATCGTAGAGTTTTTATAACATCTTTAAAAAACCCTACAAATTGTTTTTGTAAGTATGAACCCTGTTGGTTTGTTTACTTATATTCTAAAATCTTTTTTATTTGTAGTGAACTGATGATGCTTTTAAAAATAAAAGCGAAACGTATTCAAATAAAGCAATAAAGTAGTTGACGTCTTTTATTTGCCAATTATTGACCGATAAAACCTCTGCTATTCAACCATTGAATATATTCCATATATATATATATATATATATATATATATATATATATATATATATATATATATATATATATATATATATATATATATATATATGTTAGATCACTAATCACGTATATGACTTTTTAAAAAAGAACTTTATTTGTTACAAATTAAATATTAAATAATAGTACAAAAAATTAATTTAAAATGACTACAATAACTGGACTGGTCGAAGTTGCAGCTAAGAGTGGTTCCGGCATCTGAGAATGGTAATTTATAGGTTTGGTATGAAGTGCTGAATTGCTGTTCCCATGAATATTGGCCAACGGTTCATACAAAGTTCTACTGCGTGCTCAGCGGTTTCTATGGGAATGGGATGATGAATTCTGAAGTCGGCGAACTTAAGCTAGTTCAAGGTTAATATTTTCTCATATAACAGCTCCCCTTATTAGTGAAAAGTCAATGCCATTGCTTTGACTTTTACAGAGTAATTGGTGTTTCTGCTTCGCTTTCTTGTTGGACATTGGGTCTTCTTCTGAAGGAGGCTAAGCCCTGAAGTTTCTGTCTAATGGAATTTCTGCGTGGTAATGAAGTTGGAGGCTGATCCTGGGACAAGGAGATTGCAATTTTTGGGAATATTTTGGTTCGGTATTTGCAGAAAAGGTATAAGATAACTAGGATAATAATCAGGGATAAGGTTGATATAGTGAATAAGGATAGATGTTCCTCAATAAATGATTGGCTCATAATATGGTCCAGTTCTTCTGAATATTGGTCCAATTTGTGTTGTGCAATATTTAAGTCATCTACGTTGATCTTACTGAGTTTTAGTGGTTTCAATTTTGAAAGGTGACTCTTTGTCTCAAAATGGTCACAGCATCTGTAGGGTACGTTAACTGGGTGACTTCTATACGTGATATTTGTATATTTCTCAATTTCTTCTCTAGCATGAATTCTGGTACTGCCGATGAATGCAATACATTCAGGAATTAATCTTAAGATTGAATTTGTTTTGATTATTTGTGTAATGACGTCTTTTCTTGCACATTTGATTGTTACTGGTAATGGATCGGAAATGGTTAGTAACCATAAATTTCGGTCAATTTCTTGTACATTGTAACCTTGTGCCAAGAGCATGGACATCTGGCAAGTTTTTGGTAAGTTGCTGAGAGGTTTCAAAAGCTGGGCTTCACATATAGCATCTGTGTCTATGGGATACGGAAGAATGTCTGTACACATTCTTTGGTTTTGACTGATTTGTTTGCATTTTTCGGTGTCCATGGGTAAAACATATGAAATTGAATCATCATCTCGCGCTATGTATTTATGAACAGTTGAAAGTAAATGATGAAAACCAGTTTGATTATCTAATATTGGTATTGAATATAATTGATACAAGGTGAATATTTCGGGATCAACTAACGGAATTTCGAGGACGAAAACAATTTTTGAATCAAGCTGATAAGCTTGCAGTTTTATTATGTCAATATACTGAGCTATATTTGACATATAAGTGGGTAGAGGCAATACGTTATTTTGTAATGACTGTGAGATTTCTTTTAATGCGTCCATTAAGTCTATGGGCGAAATAATAGAACTATGTAGAATTTGCAGGCGAGAGAATGTGATAGAATTTAGTATATCATTTAAATAATTTTCTAAAAATACGTAGCTTTCCATTAAGGACTCACATAAATCTAGTATTTGTAATTGTGCTTGGTAAAAGGAGATGTCATTATTAATGTCCAGAAGTGTAGTCTCGATAGTTTTTAAGTCTTTGTTAAAGGTTTCTTCGTCTATTTGCAATTTTTGAATTGTAGTGTTGAAAGTTCTTATAACTGAAGTGGTAACAGATATTTGATTTTTTAGGAGATTTTCAATTTGAGTTTCATCAGAATTTTATCTTATTTATACATTTATTAAAGTATTCGCCATCAGAGGCGTCTAAATTTCCAGTAATAGATTTCCAGATTGTTCCAATACCATTTACTAAACCGCGTTTTAGGCGTTTATTATAAGGTACTGTGTCAGAGGTTATTTCTTTATATTTTAAATTAACGGAGTTTGAGATTTGTTTTAACAGACTAACATGTGTCTGTACTTCGGCTTGAAAGGCAAGTTTTCTCGGTGTATCCACGTTAATAAATTTTTCTAACAGGTTTTCCAAAATTCTGTCATTATTGGATATTGTAGTTTTGATAGGTAATAATTCTTTGTAAACAAGTAAAGTCCATTTGTCATTAGATATTCGTATAGTTCCTTTTTCATGAAAAAATATTCCAATTGTGTTATTAATTGGAGTGAGGAGAATTTGGGATTGGACGATAGGAAGGAGTCCATAGAATCTGTAAAGGAAAATTATTCAAAATAAGGTTTCAGTCTGTCAAAATTTACTTTAGAGGTTTGGTTAGTTTTGGGGTTAAGGATAATTGCGGAATTTGTAAAAACTTCTTGAATTTCGAAAGGTCCATTAAAAAGATTATCCGATTTTGATTTAATTTGGGATTCTTTTACGTAAACTTTGTCACCAATTTTAAAATCAGGTCTTCGTTCTGAAATATTCTCGTCAAATCTTACTTTCGCCTTTTCTTTCTGTCTTTCTGTTTTAGTTCTGGCTACTTTATAAAAATATTCCATGCGATTATTCAGGTCTCGAATATATTTACTCATTAGTGTTTTTTGATTGTATAGAGTTTCTGGTGGTCGGCCTGCAGTGTGCCCAAATATAAGTTCATATGGTGTGAAACCGTGGGTCTTATTCTTTGTGTTGTTATAGCATATTATTGCATAAGGAAGTATAGTGAAGGGATGATCGTTTGGGTTCTCGGCTTGATTTGCTCTAATCATTTCTGAGAGTGTGGCATGAAACCTTTCTATAGATCCATTAGATTGTGGATGGTTAACGCTAGAAAATGTTAGTTTAATGTCGTATAATTCGCATAGATCTTTGATTATAGCATTCTCGAATTCTCGACCGCAGTCACAATGAATTCTTAGTGGTGTTCCATAGTGTTGAAAAAAGAGTAGGAGTGTCTTGACTACTGTTACTGCCTTTTTGTCTTCCAAAGGATAGGCTTGCGTGAATTTTGTCAATTCGTCACGAATAGTTAAAGCGTAGTTCCTAGTAGGGTATTCGAATATGTCCATATTTATTCTTTCGAATGGTGTTTTTGGAGTTTCTGTTATGACTAGTGGTCCACTTAAGTTTTTCCTGCAAATCTTAACTTTTTGGCAAATTTCACATGCTTTTACAAATTTCTCTACATCTTTTGTTAAATTCTTCCAATTGTATTTCTGCTTTATTCTTCTGACAGTTTCGTTTATTCCTCGATGTAAATTGTTTTTACCACAATGGTAATGATCTAAAATTTGAGGGATTTCGTCTTCGCTGGCTGTTTTAATTATATTTTGACAGATTCTTAATTTTAATTCTTTGTCAGCAAAAATATAAGAAAATATTTCTAGGATAGGTAGTTCGAGATTATTTTCGACGCAATATATTTTTGATTCATCGAATTGATCTTTATTTGCAAAAAGTACAAGAAACAAGTGTGATATTACTCGTTCGGGATCAAACGGTAATGGTATAATAAAATATTTTCGATCTTTTACAGTTTTGCTGTGTACAATATTAATTCTTCGGTTACTATATTCCATGTTTTCTTCGAATATGTCATTCATTATTTTCTCGTGGAGTTCTTCAAGTTTATTTTGCCAAAAAAATGTAACAATATTTTTGTTGGATTTGTCTAATAAGTCCGTATTCGATGTTTCAATTTTAGAATAATCGATTATTGACTTAGTTCTATACAGTTCGATAAACTTGTCAAGTTCTTCGGACATTTTTTCTATATTTTCTTCATCGTCGTCTTCGTTTTCTTGAGTTTCCGTGTCATCTTCATTCGATGCATGTAATGAGATTTTTGATTGAAAGTTTGCACAATCCTTGAAATGGTTAATCTTTATCCTTGAGAGGGCATCTGCATTTCTGTTTATTTTTCCTGCGCGATGTTCTATTTTATAATTGTATTCTTCGAGTTTTAGGCGCCAACGCGCTAATCGGCTTCCGGGATCTTTTATCGAGAAAAGCCATGTAAGGGGTCGATGATCGGTAATCAGGGTGAATTTTCGGCCAAAAAGATATGGTCTAAAATGTTTGACTGCCCATACGATAGCTAATAGTTCTCTCTCTATCGTCGAATATTTTGTTTCGGCACCGCATAATGTTCTGGAGGCATAAGCTATGGGTAAATCTTTTCCAATAGGGCCTTGTGATAGAACAGCTCCAATCGCGAATGCACTAGCGTCAGTTGTTAGTAAAAATGGTTCCTCAAAATTGGGATATATAAGTATTGGATCCGAAGTTAAAATATTTTTGAGTTCGTTAAAGGCTTCTTTGCAATCAGAATTAAAAATAAAAGGTACGTCTTTCTGAAGTAGTTTCGTAAGTGGTTTAGAAATTTTGGCAAAATTTGGAATAAATCTTCTATAGTAACCGGCTAAGCCTAAGAATGACTTTATTTCTTTGGTGTTCTTTGGTTCCGGAAGTT